>NC_069362.1:3285530-3588560 GCF_021730395.1 Mercenaria mercenaria | reverse complement strand
CTATACATGTAAAATGTAGCTGAATTCCTTCTATTTTACATGAAAATTTGAGTATGTGTCTAACACATTAGATGAATTTACTAAATATTTCACAGACAGGAGAGCTTTTGTAAACAAGTAACATATAGAAGCCAACAAATCACTTTAGTTTTGATTTTTATCTACTTTTCTGCCAAATAATTATTGGCATGCCAATTTAAAGACAAGTGAATGAAGTATTGCCATGCAATACAAAGTCCCCTACTGGAAGGCACCTAATTTTCTCTACTGCAATATAACATAATGAACTGATATCTGTCAATGATGTATAAACAATATTGTACAATATATACAATATGTTATAGGTTCGAGCCTCACTCGGGGCATTGAATTCTTCATGTGAGGAAGCCATCCAGCTGGCTTACGGAAGGTCGGTGGTTCTACCCAGGTGCCCGCTCGTGATGAAACAATGCACGGAGGGGCACCTGGGGTCTTCCTCCACCATCAAAGCTGGAAGTCGCCATATGCCCTATCATGTGTTGGTGCGACGTTAAATCCAATCCAACCCAACCCAACAATATGTTATAACAAAACACTTGGATTAAAATTTGTATATAAAAACCTACAGTTGTTTTTCATATGGCATTTTTTTGGCCAATTATCAAAAGGTATCATGTAAGTTATTTATAGTAACAACAAAGGGAAATTAATCCTAAAAAAGAAAAAAAAATCTATATAATATAAGTCCACTAGAAACTCTTTACCAGGTAGAGATAGGTCAAAATACACCTAAAAATTGGATGTAACAGAAAACTGGTCTTGATTTTTCCCTACTGCCAGTAATAAATAAGTTACAATATAATTTATTTATAGTAAAAACAAAAGGACATAATTCTAAAAACAAAAATGCCTAATGGTGGTGAACATGTGTGCCAAGTTACATCAAAATCCCTCCATGCATGAAGAACAAATGCTCCGGACAAAGTCATTCTTGAATTTGACCTTTGACCTCTAAGTGTGACCATGACCTTAGACCTAGGGACTGATTCTTGTGCATAACAATCCGTCTTATGGTAGTGAACATTTATGGCGAGTTACATCAAATTCCCTCCATGCACGAAGAAGAAATGTTCCGAACAAAGTCATTCTTGTATCTGACCTTTGGTCTCTAAGTGTGACCTTGACCTTAGACCTAGGGACCTGATTCTTGTGCATAACAATCCGTCTTATGGTAGAGAGCATTTGTGCCAAGTCAAATCAAAATCCCTCCATGTGTGGAGAAGAAATGTTTCAGACAAAGTCATTCTTGTATCTGACCTTTGGCCTCTATGTGTGACCTTGACCTTAGACCTAGGGACCAGGTTCTTACGTATGGCACTCCATCTCATGGTGGTGAACATTTGTGCCAAGTAATATTAAAATCCCTTTAAGGATTGTTGAGTTACAGACTGGACAAGAAAAAAGCCCTTTTGGCCTTTGACTTCCAAATGTGACCTTGACCTTGCAGCTAAGGGCCCAGGTTTTGCGCCTGACACATTGTCTCATCCAGGGGAATATTTGTGCCAAGAATTATTAAAATCCTGTTTTGCATGACAAAGTTACAGACAGGACAGAAAAAATTCCCAATGACCTTTGATTTCAAAGTGTGACCTTGACCTTTAGGTTAGGGTTCTGGGTGTTGCACGTTGTCTCATCATGGGGAACATTTATGCCAAGTAATATTTAAATCCCTTGATGGATGACAGTGTTCTGGACCAGACATGAAAAAAAATCTAATTGACCTTTGACCTCCAATTGTGACCTTGACCTTTAAGCTAGGGGTCGGGGTTGTGTGCATGACACATCATCTCATCATGGGGAACATTTGTGCCAAGTAATATTACAATCCCTTCATGGATGGCAGAGTTATGGACCGGACAGGAAAACAGCCCTGTTGACCTTTGACCTCCAATTGTGACCTTGATTTTTGAGCCAGGGGTCCAGAATTTGCGCAAGACATGTCGTCTTATCATGGGAAACATTTGTGCTAAGTTATATGAAATTCTTTAATGAATGACAGAGTTATGGACTGGACACGAAACAGACCCTGTTCATGCCATGTTAACATTTGACTGCCAAGTGTGACCTTGATCTTTAAGCTAGGGGTCTGAAAGTTGTGCATGACATATCGTCTTATTATGAGGTACATTTGTGCCAAATAATATTAAAATCCCTTAATGGATGGCAGAGTTATGGACCGGACAGGAAAACAGCCCTGTCGACCTTTGACCTCCAATTGTGACCTTGACCTTTAAGCTAGGGGTACAGGTATTGCGCATGACAAGTTGTCTCATCATGGGGAACATTTGTGCCAAGTTATATTAAAATCCCTTCATGGACGGCAGAGTTATGGACCGGACAGGAAAAAAGCCCTGTTGACCTTTAACCTCCAATTGTGACCTTGATCTTTAAGCCGGGGGTCCGGAATTTGTGCAGGACATGTCATCTTATCATGGGGAACATTTGTGCCAAGTTATATTAAAATCCCTTAATGAATGACAGAGTTATGGACCGGACACGAAACAGACCATGTTCATGCCAGGTTAACATTTGACTACCAAGTGTGACCTTGACCTTTGAGCAAGGGGTCTGAAAGTTGTGCATGACACATCGTCTTATTATGAGGTACGTTTGTGCCAAGTAATATTAAAATCTCTTCATGGACGGCAGAGTTATGGACCGGACAGGAAAAAAGCCCTGTTGACCTTTGACCTCCAATTGTGACCTTGACCTTTAAGCTAAGGGTCAGGGTATTGCGCAAGACATGTCGTCTCATCATGGGGAACATTTGTGCCAAGTAATATTAAAATCCCTTCATGGATGACAGAGTTATGGACCGGACACAAAATTGCAGACGGATGGAATGACAGAATGACGGACGAACAGAATGACAGACGGATGGAAAAGCACATTCCTATAGTCCCCGAAACTGGTTTTCAACTAGTAGGGGACTAATAAACAATTGTTGAATAAAGTTGGCAAATATCAAAACAATCTTCTGACAAACTATAAAATGCTCAAGAAAACAATACATTTCTACATTTCCTTTCTGACATCATCAGAAATATGACAAAGACTTTATGAGGTTTGGGGCAAAAATCTCTAGATTTCCAGTCCAAAATCTGGAGTGTGTCTCATAAATGAGTGCCATTGTTGACAAAAACAAATAGTAATGTGTAACATACCAACAAACACATCAAAGTCTTGGCCTAAGTTTTCAACTTTCATCTCCAGCCCAGAATCATTTTTGTATCTAATGTTGATAACATCACTAGAAATCTCGGTGGCTGAACCTTCATTGTTGTCTGTCCATGTGTAATAGTTCTTCGGCTGTCTTACAACCTTATAATATGGATATTAATTTGTAAATTGACGAGTTTTACGAAATACAATGATTTGCGCCCATGGTCTAGTTTCAACAGTCACATATAAAGACGTTTCTTCTAATTCTGCAGGCAATTTAAACATCATTACTCAACCAAGTAACAGATACAAAGGAAAAACATAATCAAATGGTGAAGGTACAATTATACGAAAGTTTCTTGATTTAAGTTTTAATACTTCTTCTAGAAATATTGCAAACTGCAAAGTTTTAAAGTCACAAATTTACCTCTGTCTGCACAAAAAATGATGTTTCGTTCCCTGGTTCCCCAAATATTAACTGAGACTTTGGAACAACTACTTTTGATTTCCCTCCAACGTCAAATAGAGGCTCTGAAAAGAATATTTGAGCCACACCATGAGAAAACCAACATAGTGGCTTTGCGACCAGCATGGATCCAGACCAACCTGCGCATTCGCGCAGTCTGGTCAGGATCCATGCTGTTCACTAACAATTTCTCTAATAGCAATAGGCTTTGAAAGCGAACAGCATGGATCCTGAGCAGACTGCGCAGGCTGGTCTGGATCCATGCTGGTCTAAACGCACTATGTTGGTTTTCTCATGGTGCAGTTCATTTATAGTCAATCAGTTTTAAATATTCAGTGGCTAGTGGAAGCAACTTATTTTCAAGATATTTTGAAGTTTGACCTCTTATTTCATTACATAATGGTACAAAAGTTAGTGGAAATTGTAAGTCCCGCCTCCTGCCAAATACATACATTCATGATGGTGGAGCTAATTTTGCTTCAGAAACCATCAAATTTGATCAGATTTAATATATATTAATAAGTGAATATCAAAATATTTGAATACAAGTTGCAAGAATGAAATAATTACCATATATGTAGATAAGGCATTTTGTTTTCCATTCTTTTCCCAAAATCCCAAATTCTACCAACTTGTACCATTTCCCAATCTTACATAATGTATCATTCCCAAATTCTATCATCATTATACTGTTCCAAACTCTTTGGTCAACATGTACCATTCTCAATTCTACCATTATGTATTGTTCCCAAATTCTAACATCATAGACTATTCTAGATTCTGTCATCATGTACCATTCTTAATCCTACCATCATGTGTCATATCCCAAATTTTCTACCATGTTATATTTCCCAAATTCTACCATCATGTATTATTTCCTAAATTTACTACCACGTTTCATTTTTCAAATTCTACCATCATGCATCATTTCCCAAATTTTCTACCATGTTTTATTTCCCAAATTCTACCATCATGCATCATTTCCCAAATTTTCTACCATGTTTTATTTCCCAAATTCTACCATCATGCATCATTTCCCAAATTTTCTACCATGTTTTATTTCCCAAATTCTACCATCATGCATCATTTCCCAAATTTTCTACCATGTTTCAATTCCTCATTCTATAATCATTACAAATCATTAGGGATGGGAATGAATACTGAAATCAATAACAGATGACCCTTTTCGAACTAGGCCTAGATTTCATCAAGGTAATCATTGACACAAATTCATGAAGATAAAATGAAAATTACAGCCTCTATCGCATACACAAGGTTTTTCCTTGATCTGACCTAGTGACCTAGTTTTTGACCCAGGTGACCCATTTTTGAACTTGGCCTTGATTTCATCAAGATAATCATTCTGACAAAATTTCATGAAGATCAATTGAAAAATACAGCCTCGATCGCATACACAAGGTTTTTCCTTGATTTGACCTAGTGACCTAGTTTTTGACCCCAGATGACCCATTTTCAAACTCGGCCTAGATTTCATCAAGGTAATCATTCTGACCAAAATTCATGAAGATCAGTTGAAAAATACAGCCTCTATCGCATACACAAGCTAAATGTTGACAGACGACAGACGACGGACATCAAGCGATCAGAAAAACTCACCTCAGCATTGCTCATGTGAGCTAAAACAACATTTAAATTGATTAAAATTTACACCATCGCAACTTTATCTAAAAATTTAAGCATGTGTCGTACCGCTATTTCAAAATTTTTCAATTGGCACGTAAAAAGCTGATAAACTTAACGAGGGCAGACTTAAACATTCTTCAACATGATCTTATGTATCAATCATATGTTATTTCTTGATCTTATTATAAACTACTTCAAAATTTATTTCAATTCTGGTACTGATGATAAACCCGGACAGATGATAAATTCGACCACCTTGGAATTATTCAATTGCAATCGGTTATCTATATAACTGAAAACACTGTCTAATAGCAACCACTTACACCACCAACTGGTGTAAACAAAAACAAAATTAGTAAATATTCTGTATAAATAAATGACTTAGTTTTATCTGTATAAAAATATTTATAAGAAACTAAAGCTGCTTTTGAGAAAAGCGCATGTCTCCCACAACTGCCTAATCATCTAAATAGTAAGTCAGTCCTTATATACTGTTTACTTAATCCACATGTGCATGCGCTTTCTTGACACCAAAAGGACGCCTATACTACTAGTAGTATAGGCGCCGGTTTAGGGGTAAAACTGCGCAAGAAATCTGAGTGTTTTTGGTAAATCAAGGGCCATAATTCCGAAGTGCCTTGGCCGATTTGGCTAGTTATCGAACTTGGCTGAGCACTTATTGGCAGACACATTTTGTTGAAGTTTGGTGAAGATCGGATGAGAAATGTTCGATTTAGAGTGCGGACAAGCTTTGTGACAGACAGACAGACAGATAGACAGACACACAGACTGGAGTAAATCAATATGTCTCCCACACCACTGTGTGGTGGGAGACATAATTACTGGGGAAGAGGATGTATTTTGCACAAGCTCGCTGTCATGGGGCCTGACATTGAGTCACTTTTCATTATTTGATCCGGAATGACTGTTGCAGCATTTCTGGGAGTTTCAATACAATACTATGAAGAAAATTTTGTAAAAGACAAAGTGGTCTTACTTATCATCAGTCAACATTCGTAAGTCCCCATTTTACATACCCGTTTCAAGGCCTCACTTCCTGTGAGTTTGCTTACTAAATATAAATTTGAATTATGTAAAGTTTTCAGCAAATGTTAAGCTTTATTTTGATACCAACCATTGATAACTAGAACTATCACTAAAGGTGATGAATGTACCCCCCGCATGCACTGACACAGTACATTGCAATTTGACGCACACAAGATTGCATAATTATGTGGACTGTATGTATATAGACTGTATGTATACAGTATAGTAACAAACAACAAAGTCCCATAACTATGCAGAATATTTATCTAAAAGAATGTAACATGCACCATGCACAACTAGAGTTGGTACTGATTACTTGTGTGGAGTTTCATTAAATTGTGTGCAAGAGTTTGGTAGATTAGGCATGCACAAGATTGCATATGCAGACTGTATGTACATAGTATGTTAACAAGAACAAAGTCCCCTAACTCTGCAATTTTTGTCGCTGAAAGAACCTAACATGCCCCATGCACAACTACTGTTGGTACTGATCACTTGTGTGAAGTTTCATTGAATTGTGTCAAGGGGATGAGGAGAGATGGTGCGCACAAGATTGTGTCTATGTATATAGAATAGTAACAAACAACAAAGTCCCATAACTCTGCAAATTTTTTTTCTGAAAGAACCTAACATGTCCCATGCACAACTACTGTTGTTACTGATCACTTGTGTGAAGTTTCATTAAATTGTGTCAAGGGGATGAGGAGAGATGGTGCGCACAAGATTGTGTTAATGTATATAGTATAGTAACAAAAAAACAAAGTCCCATAACTCTGCAATTTTTTTTTCTAAAAGAACCTAACATGCCCCATGCACAACTACTGTTGTTACTGATCACTTGTGTGAAGTTTCATTAAATTGTGTCAAGGGGATGAGGAGAGATGGTGTGCACAAGATTGTGTCTATGTATATAGTATAGTAACAAAAAAACAAAGTCCCATAACTCTGCAAATTTTTTTTCTAAAAGAACCTAACATGCCCCATGCACAACTACTGTTGTTACTGATCACTTGTGTGAAGTTTCATTAAATTGTGTCAAGGGGATAAGGAGAGATGGTGCGCACAAGATTGTGTCTATGTATATTAAGTATAGTAACAAAAAAACAAAGTCCCATAACTCTGCAAAAAATTTTTCTAAAAGAACCTAACATGCCCAATGCAAAACTACTGTTGGTACTGATCACTTGTGTGAAGTTTCATTAAATTGTGTCAAGGGGATGAGGAGAGATGGTGTGCACAAGATTGTGTCTATGTATATAGTATAGTAACAAAAAAACAAAGTCCCATAACTCTGCCAATTTTTTTTCTAAAAGAACCTAACATGCCCCATGCACAACTACTGTTGGTACTGATCACTTGTGTGAAGTTTCATTAAATTCTGTCAAGGGGATAAGGAGAGATGGTGCGCACAAGATTGCGTCTACGGACAGACGGCCAGACGGACAGACAGACAGACAGACAACCTGAAACCAGTATACCCCCCCTTACAACTTTGTTGTCGGGGGGTACAATAATTTACAGAAATAAAAAAGTTACAGGTAAAAAACCTTATTTGCTGTCCAGGTTTATCATCGGTACCAGTAAATTAATTGCCCGGGCGCTGTGAATGAAACCGATTCTGCGGACGGTCTGAAATGTTGTACAAAATATTGTAAAAAGATCGACAATATCTACAAATTTGGTATTGTTTTCGAAAAGAAAAAAATTCTAAAATTTGTTACATAAAACAGGCGTCAATAAAAATGAACAAAAGATAAAAAGGCATCACACACACTTTTTGCAAACTGTTAATCCGTAACGATGACCCCTGATAATTATGCATTGCATTTTTCTTGTTAATTGGACAATTTTTGACATGCATCATATTTACGCCTGTTGCAAACTGTTAATCCATGACAGTGGCCCCTGCCAATTATGAATTGCAATTTTCTTGTTAATTGGACATCTTTTGATAATATAAACAAATACGACAGAACAAACGGTTTTATTATGCTGAATAAGCATGCTTATATTGCCCCTATTTTGAAACAAACAACAAACAAGAGGGCCAAGATGGCCCTAGGTCGCTCACCTAAGAAACACTCCATAACAGTGTAAAACATGTTTGACCTAGTGATTTCAAGGAAACAAATATTCTGACCAATTTTCATTAAGATTGGACCAAAAAGTTGGTCTCTTGCGATAAAACAAGCATTTTCTTAGATATGACCTAGTTTTTGACCCTAGATGACCCATGTTCAAACTCGACCTAGATTTTATCAAGGCAATCATTCTGACCAAAATTCATGAAGATCAACTGAAAAATACAGCCTCTATCACATACAGAAGTTTTTTCTTTGATTTGACCAAGTGACCTAGTTTTTGACCTCAGATGACCCATATTCAAATTCGACCTAGATTTCATTAAGGCAATCAACCTGACCAAATTTCATAAAAATCAATTGAAAAAAACAGTCTCTATTGCATACACAAGATTTTTCTTTAATTTGACCTAGTGACCTAGTTTTTGACCTCAGATAACCCATATTCAAAATCGACCTAGATTTCATCAAGACAATCATTCTGACCAAATTTCATACAGATCAATTGAAAAATACATCCTCTATTGCATACACAATGTTTCTCTTCGATTTGACCTAGTGACCTAGTTTTTGACCCGAGATGACCCATTTTCGAACACGGCCTAGATTTTATCAAGGTAATCATTCTGGCTAAATTTCATGAAGATCAGTTGAAAAATACAGCCTCTACTGCATACACAAGGTTTTTCTTTGATTTGACCTAGTGACCTAGTTTTTGACCCCAGATGACCTATTTTAGAACTTGGTCTAAATTTCATTAAGGTAATCATTCTGACCAAAATTCATGAAGATCAATTGAAAAATACAGCCTCTATCGCATACACAAGGTTTTTACGTGATATGACCTAGTGACCTAGTTTTTGACCCCAGATGACCTATTTTCGAACTTGGTCTAAATTTCATCAAGGTAATCATTCTGACCAAAATTTATGAAGATCAATTGAAAAATACCGCCTCTATCGCATACACAAGGTTTTTCTTTGATTTGACCTAGTGACCTAGTTTTTGACCCGAGATGACCCATTTTCGAACTAGGCCTAGATTTTATCAAGGCAATCATTCTGACCAAAATTCATGAAGATCAATTGAAAAATACAGCCTCTATCGCATACACAAGGTTTTTCTTTGATTTGACCTAGTGACCTAGTTTTTGACCCGAGATGACCCATTTTCGAACTCGGCCTAGATTTCATCAAGGTTATCATTCTGACCAATATTCATGAAGAAGAATTGAAAAATACAGCCTCTATCGCATACACAAGGTTTTTCTTTGATTTGACCAAGTGACCTAGTTTTTAACCCGAGATGACCCATTTTCGAACTCGGCTTAGATTTCATCAAGGTTATCATTCTGACCAATATTCATGAAGATTAATTGAAAAATACCGCCTCTATCGCATACACAAGGTTTTTCTTTGATTTGACCTTGTGACCTAGTTTTTGACCCGAGATGACCCATTTTCGAACTCGGCCTAGATTTCATCAAAGTTATCATTCTGACCAAAATTCATGAAGATTAAATGAAAAATACAGCCTCTATCGCATACACAAGGTTTTTCTTTGATTTGACCTAGTGACCTAGTTTTTGACCCGAGGTGACCCATTTTCGAACTCGGCCTAGATTTCATCAAGGTTATCATTCTGACCAATATTCATGAAGATTAATTGAAAAATACAGCCTCTATCGCATACACAAGCTAAATGTTGACAGACGACGGACGACAGACGACAGACGACAGACGACGGACGACGGACGCCGGACATCGAGCGATCAGAAAAACTCACCTGAGCATTGCTCAGGTGAGCTAAAAACAAAAAAAAAAAAACTTTTCACTAATTTATGAATATTCGAATTTGATTTTCATATTCGAATATTCGGCCAATTTTCAAATATTTGAACATTCGTTCCCATCCCTACTAATCATCAGTACTAGATTCTGTTCATTTTCAAGAAAAGGGTTTACCGTCATTTACGTTCTGAGTAAGTTTTTTGTCAACAGTCACTGTCATTTTTGGAGTGTCTAACTTCATATTGGTTTCTCCAGCCACCTTGAAACTGGCAACTGTGTCAATCACTTTCTGTAGTGTGTTCTCCAACTTTAGTGCAGTTGCTTTGGCCTGAAAAAATATATTTGCATAAACCTGATGACATAATGTTATAATAGGATGTTTGTCTTTCAAAATTTTGATTTGAATTTGGTAACTTCTAGCAATCTGAGGTTACAGTGGTCCAATATATCTCATGATGCAAATTCGACGAATTGGTATCCCCCGCCGAAAGGGTTTGTGGTGAGGAATGGCAAAAAACTATATTCGGCAAAAAGTTAAGGATGTTACTAAGAAGCAAATAATTTCATTAGTCAAAATCAATTTAACAGAAAATGAATGTTTTTTGGGTTTTTTTGGTCAGAATGTTAATCTTGATGATCTTTAGGTCAAGTTCAAATCTGGGTAAGCAGGGGTCAAAAACTAGGTCACCAGGTCAAATCAAAGGAAAAGCTTGTCAACACTCTAGAGGCCACATTTATGACTGTATCTTCATGAAACTTGGTCAGAATGTTAACACTGATGATCTTTAGGTCAAGTTTGAATCTGGGTCATGTGGAATGTGACCTACTGGCCTACTTTTTTTTTTTTAAAATACGGAGATGAAATTTGGACGACATGTACAGTTTTGCACATCGATCTTAAAACTGACCTTAGAGACCATGAATGTGACCTACTGACCTACTTCCTTGTTTTTTAAGATACAGCCTGGAAATATGGATGACATGTACAGTTTTGCACACCAATCTTAAAACTGACTTTCAGTGGCCAAAAATGTGACCTACTGACCTACTTTCTTAATATTTTAGCATCAGTTTGACATTTGAAACAACTAGTACATATTACTCAGGTGAGCAATCCAGGGTCATCATGACCCTCTTGTTTTGAAGTTGTCCCACTAAATTCCCAAAATGAACCGGTCCATCATTCAATTTGGGCAATACCATTATTATTGGAAGGTGTATTCACTGACAACTGACTGACTGAATAGTGAACAGTGCAGACCATGATGATGATCAGCCCGCACTGGTTGCAAAGGTAGTATCACTTGCCACCAGCAGGCTAAAAATTAAAAAAACTTAATAAGGCTCAAATTTGTCAGGCTGATCTTGGTCTGCACTGATCGCAAAAGCAGAATCACTTGCCACCACAGGCTAAAGGTTAAAGGAACATTGTGATAGAGTGGACAAAATAACACTGACATGTAACTACAGTCCTGAAGATATTCCAAAAGGAATTTCCTCCGTTAATATCCTGGATTTTAAACAACAAAATGAATTTGATGTTTTTATACTATTTTACTTGACTGTAAGCATTGGCTCAAAGGCACCAATGTCTCACATGAAAAAACTCAAGTTCAAACTCTGACTAAAACATTTTTAGTTTGGTAATTCTTACATGGTTTTTTATTATTTAATTTCTTTAATGCTTTTGATGTATTCTGTGTGTATTTGAATTAAATTTAATACCTTGAGTAAATAATGATAGATAATGTGCTCCTTGCTATCACACTTATGATACTAGATATTTTAGGTAGGAGAGACACATTTAGCTTGCAACTGTTGGATGGCATTGATAAATTATTATCATTACCAGGGAAGATTGTAAGTACCACTGGTATTTTTGCAGTCTTTATTTCTAGCAGTATGTAAATAAACAATTGGAGGCATTGTTTTTTTTTTTTTTGTTTTGTTTTGGGTTTAACGCCATTTTTCAACAGTATTTCAGTCATGTAACGGCGGGCAGTAAACCTAATCAGTGTTCCTGGATTCTGTACAAGTACAAACCTGTTCTCTGCAAGTAACTGACAACTTCCCCACATGAATCAGAGGTGGAGGACTTAATGATTTCAGACACAATGTCGTTTGTAGTTTAAACAAAGTATAGAGGGAGCTCAATCAACAGTTGGATTGTAGGCACTGGGGATGACTGGAAAGAAATGAGCCAAGCCATGAGAAAACCAACATAGTGGCTTTGCGACCAGCATGGATCCAGACCAGCCTGCGCATCCACGCAGTCTGGTCAGGATCCATGCTGTTCACTTTCAAAGTCTATTGCAATTAGAGAAACTGTTAGTGAACAGCATGGATCCTGACCAGACTGCGCGGATGCGCAGGCTGGTCTGGATCCATGCTGGTCACAAAGCCACTATGTTGGTTTTCCCATGGCACGGCTCAAATGGTGATCATTTTGTAGTTTGAAGTGAATCCTTGTGAGGGTTTGAATTTGCAGCCATCAAAAAAAAACAACAAAAAAACAAAAAAAAAAAACAAGAGCTGTCTCCATAGGATGACACATGCCCTCGATGGCACTTTGAATGAATAGTTATGGCCGATGTTAGAGTTTAGGACCTTTGACCTACGAACCTGGTCTTGCGCACGACATGTCGTCTTACTGTGCCACACATTCATGCGTAGTTATTTTAAAATCCATGCATGAATGACAAAGATATGGACCGGACATGCCCATCAATGCACTATCATGAAATATGACCTTTAACGTCTAAGTGTGACCTTGACCTTTGAGCTACAGACCTGGGTCTTGCGCGCGACACGTCGTCTTACTGTGGTACGCATTCATGCCCAATAATTTTAAAATCCATGCATGAATGACAAAGATATGGACCGGACACGCCCAACTATCATGAAAAATGACCTTTAACGTCTAAGTGTGACCTTGACCTTTGAGCTACGGACCTGGGTCTTGCGCCTACACGTCGTCTTACTGTGGTACACATTCATGCCAAGTTATTTGAAAATCCATCTATGGATGACAAAGATATGGACCGGACACGCCCAACTATCATGAAAAATGACCTTTAACGTCTAAGTGTGACCTTGACCTTTGAGCTACGGACCTGGGTCTTGCGTGCGACATGTCGTCTTACTGTGGTACACATTCATGCCAAGTTATTCTCAAATCCATCCATCGATGACAAAGATATGGACCGGACACAAAAATTGCAGAGAGACTGACAGACCGACAGACAGACTGACTGACAGACCGACAGACGGTTCAAAAACTATATGCCTCCCTTCGGGGGCATAAAAACTGTTCTTATTATATATATATGCATTAGTTTGATTTCCTCTCGTTGGCTTGTTCTCTAATTCATTATTTTGTACTTCTTATCACATAAAATTGGCAGTATCTTTAAATTAATTTATGCATTGACAATACTTTTTAAAATTGATTATAAGATTGCCTTAAAGTTTATAAAACAAGAACAGAATTTAAAAAGAACAGCATTAGACATTAATACATCATATAAAGGCAAAGTGTCCATAGGACACAGGTGCCCCCACTCCTACCACTGTAACATGGTTTAATGACTCAATTTAAACAATTTTTAAGATGTTCCAAACACAAACTTTTAAGAACCTTATCTTTATTATGTGTATTTTTCACTTAGTTGGCCATAACTCTGGCCTAGCTGAGTAAAATCCTAAAGAGAACACTTCATAGGCTATAAAACAATCCTCTAATGTTTTATGATTCTAAGTCAAGTAGATTTTAACATACATGTTTCACAAACTTTTTTTTTAGTAAGTCTGGACAAGAAGTCTGGTCGTGTGTAGTGAAATAATGACTGAAGGTAAAGTATTTTCGGAGCTACGCGTGACAAAACATTAAAATGACAATTTTTCCTAGGTCAGGGGCCATAACTCCTACATGACTGAATGAATCCGGACGCGAAACCCCAGGTGCACAACTGCATGTGCTGACCAACCTTCCTGTAAACTTTGGTGACTCTAGGTCAAATACATTTGGAGCTACGCGCGACACAACATTAAAATGACCAATTTTTAACTAAGTCAGGGGCCAAAACTCCTACAAGACTGAACGAATCCGGACGCAAACCCCAGGTGCACAACTACACATGCTGACCAACATTCCTGTAAATTTTTTTGACTCTATGTCAAATACTTTTGGAGCTAGGCACGACACAACATTCTCGGAAGGACTGACGGACAAGAGCAAATCTATATAATCCCACCACTCATGGGGGGGGGGGGGGGGGGGGGGGGGCACAAAAATGACATATTTAAATTTATGGAAAAACTAGAATATGTCTGTAGAACACAGGGTGTGCCCCCCATTGGTACATTTGTCACAAATAAGGGGCAATAATTCAAATGTTTGCAGTCTTGATGGGGTATAGCCTCAACAAACATTTTATGAAAAGGATTCATTATTCTAGGCCTTATACTTTGTGTGTGTGTGTGTGTGTGTGTGTGTGTGTGTGTGTGTGTTCGGGTTTAACGTCTTTTTCAACAATTTTTCAGTCATATAAACGACGGTGTCTACTTGTAGCAGTGAGCACAATGCCCAATTTTATAGTGCTGCCTCAATGGAATATCACGCCATAGACACGTGGCATGATACCCCACCCAGTCACATAATACCGACACCGGGCTGACCAGTCCTAGCACTATCCCCTTAATGCTGAGCGCCAAGCGAGGAAGCTGCTAGTACCATTTTTTACGTCTCTGGTATGACGCGGCCAAGGATCGAACCCACGACCTCCCGCACTTGAAGCGGACGCTCTACCACTAGGCTACCGAGGCGGTTTTATACTTTTTGAGCTATGAGCATCACAAACAAAAAATCCACTATTTTGGCTCTTTCAAGGGCCATAACTCTGTAATAAGAGCTAAGATTCTCAAGAAGAATGCCAAGTGTGCAAGGTCACATCACGATAAAGACTCCAGCAAGGTTTCCTGAATTTGCATCTAATACTTTTTGAGCTAGGCAAATAATTCGGTGAAAAAGTGCATTTTTTTTACTATTTCAGGGGCCATAACTTTAAAAATATTGGGTGGAGCCAGCCAAAAAATTAGAGGTGTGCAAGTTTATATCATGATAAAGAATTATGCAAGACTTATTTCAACCATTTATATTAAATACTTTTTGAGCTAGGTGCGTCACAAGGTGAAAATGTATGTTTTTGACTATTTCAGAGGCCAAAACTCTAAAAATAGGGGGCGGACCCAAATGAAAAATAGGAGGAGCGCAAGTTCATATCATGATTAAGACTCACGCAAGGTTTCATGAATCTATATCAAATACTTTTTGAGCTAGGCATGTCACAAGGTGAAAATGTGCATTTTTGACTATTTCAGAGGCCATAACTCTAAAAATAGGGGGCGGACCCAACTGAAAAATAGGAGGTGCGCAAGTTCATATCATGATTAAGACTCACGCAATGTTTCATGAATCTATATCAAATACTTTTTGAGCTAGGCATGTCACAAGGTGAAAATGTGCATTTTTGTCTATTTCAGGGGCCATAACTCTGAAAATAGGGGGCAGAGCCAGATGAAAAATTAGAGGTGCACAAGTTCATATCATGATTAAGACTCATGCAAGGTTTCATGAATCTATATCAAATACTTTTCGAGCTAGGCGTGTCACGAACTTTGGACGGACGGACGGATGGATGCACGGACGGATGCACGGACAAGACCAAATCTATAAGCCCCCACCACTCATTTGGGGGCACAAAAATTAACTTAACCTTTAGCCAGCTCTAGCGGCAAGTGATTTTGCCTTTGCGACCAGTGCAGACCAAGATCAGCCTCCATGTTCATGGCCTGCACTGTTCCCTATTCAGTCAGTAATTAGAAATTTAGCAGGTTAAAGGTTAATTACTTAACAAGATCTGTCTGTGTAGCAGTTAAAAAATAAGATTTGAAATAGAAGTTTAAAAGAACAATACCTGCCTGGAATCAAACTTGTAATGAAAAAGTACAAGTCGAAACAGAACTACCACTCAGCCATCAAGGAATTACTTTTTAGCTGAACTTTTCAAAGAACAAGAGCACTGCCATGCGGGTGCTGACGCTCATCTGATTTTTTTGTATAATAGAAATATTGTCCTACCTATGATTTTCTAAGTCTAAAAAGGGCCATCATTCTTGCAAAAAGCAGGATAGAGTTATGTTTCTTGATGTACAGCGTACGCTTATGATGGTGAAAAACTGTTGCAAGTTTTAAAGCAATAGCTTTGATAGTTTATGAGAAAAGCTGACTTAAACATAATACTAGACCAAGAAAACTGATTTTCTAAGTCCAAAAGGGGTAATAATTCTTGCAAAAAGCAGGATGGAGTTATGTTTCTTGCTGTACAGGGTCAGCTTATGATGGTGAACAAGTGTTGCAAGTTTCAAAGCAATAGCTTTGATAGTTTAGGAGAAAAATTGACCTAAACATAAAACTTAACCAAGAAATCTGATATTTTCTAAGTATAAAAGGGGCCATAAATCTTGCAAAAAGCAGGATGGAGTTATGTTTCTTGCTGTACAGGGTCAGCTTATGATGGTGAACAAGTGTTGCAAGTTTCAAACCAATAGCTTTGATAGTTTAGGAGAAAAACTGACCTAAACATAAAACTTACCCAGGCAATGCCGACGCCGACACCGATCAAGTGATGACAATAACTCATCATTTTTTTTTTCAAAAAATCAGATGAGCTAAAAATAGAGCTATATTGCACTCATCCCGGCGTCTGCATCACTGTCACCATAGCCGTTGGTTAAAGTGTTTGATAAAGTCAAATATCTCTGTTATTATCAAAGCTATTGAAACTTAAAATAGTTACTTACTGTCAAAGTTTACACCAGGAGAAAAAAATCCCCATAACTCTGATTTGAATTTTGACTGAGTAATGCCCCTTTTAAACTTGAATTTCTTGGTTAAAGTTTTTGATAAAGTCAAGTATCTTTGTCACTATCAAAGCCTTTGACTTGAAACTTAAAACAGTTATTTACTATCGAAGTCTACACTCGGAGGGAGAAACAATCCCCATAACTCTGATTATAATTTATATTTGATTGAGTTAAGCCCCTTTTACTGGCAAAGCTCTAATTCAGAGTCAAGCACTGAGAAAAGTCAAACATGCTGTCTTACGGACAGCTCTTGTTGTATATGGACTTATTCTTGTGTATTTGTTTATTTGCATAGATTCGTAATGCCTTACCGCTGTGCAATACCACTGCTGATAAAAAAGGGTAAGATCTTATTGTCCTCTAATCCTTTACAGCTGATATAGAGAAGGAAGTATAGACCAAGCAGAGTATGAGATAAGATGGATTTTTAAAATACCTGTAGCTTTAAACTTTATTTGTGCATTTCTCAGGATGGTGGCTTTTGTATCAACAGCTTTATTTATACTAATAAACTGGACAATAATTGTATTTACTTTAAAGCAGCATTGTGACAGAGTGGACACAAAAACACTGACATGTAACTACATTCCTAAAGACATTCCAAATGGAATTTCCTCCATTCATATCCTGGATTTTAAAGAAAAATATGAAATATTTGAAGTTAACAGTTCACATTTTAATTCTGATAACTGGAGAAGGGTGAAATCACTTGTGTTAAAATACGATGTATATGAATCTACTGTTTCAATTCTTTTGAAGTCGAAATGTTTCCATGGGTTAAAAACCCTTCAAGAGCTACATATACATCTTCTGGCAGGAATTAAACTTGACCCAAACGCCTTTACCGGACTGGACACTCCGAAGTTGTTGGACATGAGCAGATGTATAATGCTGAATCTCACTGCATTAGAGCAGAGCCTAGACGGAAATGATAAATTTCCTCGCTTAGAAAATTTAAAGGTGTCAGAATTAAATATCTACGGGGAACCAAATAAAATAGACACGAAATTTGCAAAAGCACTAAAAGATAAAAATATTACAGCTCTAGATTTCAGTAAAACAAAAATCTCTGAAATAAATATTACAGCTGTTTTAAAATTGATGAATGGTCTGAAAAATGTGAATTTATCCTCGTCTACAATATCACATGTGAGTATAGATAAAAACATAGACGTCAGAACCCTTGAACACATACATGTTTTGGATGCTAGTCATATACATATTTTTTGGATAGTTCCATCCTTAAAAATTTTCAACAGAACATGGTATTTAACTGACTTACCTTACAATTGGAATTATGTGTTCTATCCTAGAATTGTAAATTTTAGTGCTTGCATTCCAGACAGTGGTCATATCTGGATAATGAACAGTACAGTTAAAGTTAACAAACCTTTTCCGTGGAGAAGTCAAGAAGTGATTTTAAGACAAAACAACATTAAACATCTGGACTTGAACATGCAATGCAGTAAATACACAATATTTACTGTTATACATGTGGATGGGGCTCAGAATGGACTAGAATTTTTACACCCAAGCATACTTTCATGTTTTCCAAATCTCAAAACATTGGATCTATCCAGCAATGAGCTTTATAAAATGGTTCAAGAGCATCCACTATTATTTGAGCAATTACCTATTTCGCTAAGCCATCTTAAGTTGATTAACTTATCAAAAAACTTTCTGAAAAGTATTCCAGAAGACATTTTCATTCAGAATTATGACCTTGAAATGATTGACCTTGCACACAATGACCTAGAGCAGGTGACCTTTAATCTGCATCATCTAGAAAAACTCAAGATTCTTGACCTCCAACATAACAGGATAAAGATTCTGAATGGAATTTCTATAAATAACTTGAACTCCATTAACACTACAGGAGATATGAAAGCAACTGTACAACTTGTGTCTAACCCTATTTCATGTTCAGAGTGCCAGGCAAAAATATTCCTCCAATGGCTTACAAGTACCAATTCTGTGAATATTCCTAAATCAGATCTTAGATGTATTACCGAGAATGGCTCTGAACAAAAAATTGATCATCGTACATTAGAAACTGTACAGGACATTTGTAATAGGAAGACAATTATTATTTCTGTAAGCACTTCAGTGGGACTAACTGCACTTGTTGCTGTGGTAACTGTGACAATATTGTACAAACATCGAAATTGGACAACGAAAAAAGCCAACAGGATAAATTTTTTAAATAAGTTGCAGGAAGGTCAATGTCAATATGAATTTGTTGCTTTTTTATCCTATAGCAGTGAAGATAAAGATTTTGTTGACAACTCTCTGATGGAGAAGTTGAATGAAAATCTGCAGCTAATGACTGGTATAGATAGAAATCTAGTCTGTACAAGCGACTTGTACCTGCGACCAGGTTTCTTGATTCTGGATGAAACCGCACGATGTATCGAGAGAGCGTCAGCGTTCATCATGGTGGTGTCTGATAGTTACTCCACTAGCACTTACTGCCACAATGAGGTAGACCTGGCATGTCGTCTAAACAAACCTATCATACTGATGATCAAAGGACATGTGGATGAAAACTTGATGATGCCCACAATGAAAATGCTCTTCAAAAGTAATGTCAGAGTATTATGGACACTGGAAAACAATGACTATATATTGAAAACAACATGGGAAAATGTATGCACATCCCTATTAGACCTCATTACTCAAAACCAAAATTGGGACTAAAATCCAACTGGGCCTATATACTGTACAGTTATGACCTGCCCATCAACTGAAGTAAAGCAATAACATGACCCATCAAATGTGTTTCTGTTTTGTTATCAATGTTTTTACCTTTCAAACAGAGAATGCAGAAATGCCTATTGTGACATAACATATTACTGAATTTGGACAAGGAATGCCTATGAGGGAATGAGTGTGTTACTTCAATCTTAACTCATTAAGGACGCAGATCGCATTTATGCGTTCATTTTAACTCTTAAGGAGTACCGCATGTCATATTTATCCGTCAAAAGATAACAGGCGTGTATGCCGAGGATCACATAAATGCGCTATCCGCCTGATACTACTGCATGCCGCGTGATGTGATTTTATGTTTGTAAGAGTACTAACGACTGGATTGCTGTCAAAGCCAACCAATGAAAATATTTTACTCAAAAGATTTATAAAACCCGGAAGCAATCGAAACAATCAAAATATTTATTATTTAAGTATGTAATTTTAATATACTCATCACTAAATTTTTAGAATTAGAAAGTTATTTCTAGGTATTGCCTGTTTTATCTTCTCATTCTAGTATGCTGCAGAGTCTTTCTTTTTTATTCAGTATTTTTAATTTTATTAAATAAAGTATAATTTTGTTCTTTCATAATGTCATTTGCTTTAAAGTTTAGCAATAGATGATGTTTGAATACATATAAAATAATCAAATAATGGCTGTTTTTCTATGTCCAATCATTCTTGAATATTGAAGTTTTCCATATTCATGTTACTTCAGTTGGCCTGTAAAACAGTTTTGCAAATCAAAGTAATAGTAAATTTTAAATGATTGAATAGATCATAAATTGTAGTATGGTTGTGAATGAGTGAGTGAGTTGGGTTTTATGGCGAATCGACACAAAATGGTCATATATCGCCGAGATATCAGTTGTGAAAATTTCAGTTTTTTTTCATCTTTTATAAACAGATGTTTGTCCCTAATATTGATCAAAGGATGCCTAGATCTTATCGATTATTGATTATCAGTGAAAATCCACAGGCATACAAAGAAGATAAATTGATAAGTGGCTCAGGAATGAATCAGAAAATTGATACCAGTAATTAAGCGGCGATATGGCTGCCGGTATTAATGAGTTAAAGCGACTAACCCACACATTGTGAATTGTAATTTTAAAAAATAATTGATGCTTTTATTAATTTAAAGTGAAGTGTAAGATTCTTATAAAACTTAGAAAACATTTTAAAATATCACAGGAAAGCTTAAAAAACATTAGATCATAGGTAGAGTGTATTTAAACATAATTACGTGTCAACTGTGACATGTAATTTTAGTGAACATGTTAGAACTAGATTTACTAACTCGTTTTGTCTTCATTGAACTGTAGTGAAGAAAAAAATTAAAGACAAAATTTAACTGGTCTAGGAATCAAACGCACAACGAAAAAGTATAAAGCGTATACTTTAACCACACTTAGTCTAGTCCAACGAAAAATCACTGGCTGCATCTTAAACGTACTAAGTGTATTGACTTCATTTTATGTTACTGTTTTGTTTTTTTATTTCAAAATGTCATAATAGTGTGTGATACCTATACGTGTGCGCTCTATTGATAATCACGTGAGTTTGTTGACGGGAATTCCATTTTTTTATAAACAGGAAAGCTCTTATCAGAAATTGTAGACAAATGCTTTTATCTTACATTTATTAGGAAAACAGCGATTTTCAACAGAATTTAATGAAAAATACATTGTAAGAATATCGAATATGCAGCATACAGATGAATATAGCAAATTTGATTCACCACGATGTGTGGGTTAGCAGCTTTAATGTAAACATTGCAGAAACGACAAAAACATTAATTGATTGTGGACTGTCAAATATATTCAAATGTAAGCATTGGCTCAGAGGCACCAATGTTTGACACGAAAGCACTTGTATTCAAAATCCACTGACAAAAGACATTTTGTTTGACTTCTTTAAATGCTTTTTTTAACTTTTTATTTCTATAATGCTTTTGATGTGTTCTGTGTAATATAAGTATTAAATTCATCTTCTAGTTCACATACAATTGTTAGGCAAGTAGCTGGATTTTTTATAACACAAGGTTCTATGATATACAGTTTTAGTAATTTACATAACATTTTCCAATAGTTTGATATATTTAAGAAATAATTTATTCAAAACAGTGATCTGTCATGGAACATAATCATTGTTTGGAGTTCAGATGTGTAGGAAATATAACATGAGAGCACAGCACAAGTGATATAATGAAATGCACCTAAACCACAAACAACGATTTTATTCAAGAGCAAATCACTGTTTTAGATACATGTGTATAATATTTTGATTTGAACATGATACCAAAGATTATTATTTACATCTTTGACAACATCCATGAAATATTTGCCTGTTTTGTGCAGTGTCTTTTCCAGGGTGCAGCTATGAAGTTTGATACTGTAATGCTTGTTGCACAATAACACATACTTCCAGTCTTCTTTTTCAAAGGAAAAAAAATCAGGTCTTGTTAGATTTTTCATAAATATTTCTATTTTCATATCATACAGTATTTGTCCCCCTACAATGTGGGTTCAAGCCTCAATCTTCATGTAAGGTAGCAATCCAGCTGGCTTATGGACAGTCATGGTTCTACCCAGGTGCCTGCCTGTGATGAAATAATGTACGGAGGGGCACCTAGAGTCTTACTCCACTATTAAAAGTTGGAAAGTTGCCATATGACCTATAATTGTGTTGGTGCAATGTTAAACCCAACAAAATAAAAAAATAAATTGTTAAAAAAGTTAAGGTTTTTTGCTAGTCTTTAAAGAGTTTTGATTAATCTAGCTAGATCATTTATTATATTCTTAAAACATGTTAACACTGTTCCATATATTCATTGATAATACTTCTGTCAGTATTTGTTATACTTTAGAGTCATTAGTTAACTTTTAGTTTATCTTTACTTTCTTTTATATCATATCATGGACGGATATCTCCGTGGTTTGCACACTGGCCTTCCAATCCTGAGGTCGGGGGTTCGATCCCCGGGAGCTACTCGGGAATTTTCAGAAACACTTTTCAGTGTTTCCCACCCAACTAGAGGTGTACTGGAAAGGAACCCAGGCAATCCTTGCGTGTATCAGTGCTATACACTGGGCACGTTAAAGAACCAGGCTGTCTATTCAAAACGAGCTAGGCTAAGTTAGCCGGACAAGCCTGTATCTGATTTCTGATCTCTCTGTCGTGGGGGCTTTGTCTCACTCTGTCCTTCAGGTCAGATCGCTCTGTGTCTGTACTAGTAGAGGATGAATTATGCGCCCTGTGTGGCTGCATTTGAACTAGGTAAAGCGCCTTTGAACGTGAAATTGATCATGAAAAGGGCGCTATATAAATCTGGTATAATAATAATAATAATGATAATCATAGCATATTTCATTTTTTATTTTCATCAGTTACTTTTAGTATAACCAATAATTATGCAAAAACCTTGAGCTTTTTCTTGATACTAGAAATAGGTTATGTAAATATTGATTAGGTAATAGCTGATTTGTAAGATTAATGTTGGATGGCTTATCAGAAAGAGGATGACTGGTCATGCTTAATTTAAACCCATTATGGAAGAAATGCATTCTGGGAGAAATGCATTCTGGGTAGAATTTGTGTCTGTGCAGAACTCTTTGACTGATAAAGTCAAAAAAAGCTCTCCTAGGATTTAGAAATTAAATATTAATCATTTCTGTATTTTTCTTTTGGCTAATTAACCTATGAGTTTTATTAAATTCTTTGTAATTTTTCCTTATAAATCTACTTTTTAAAAAGCAATCAATGTGGACTTCTATCTTTAAATATTTTAGTAATTATATCATTAGTTAAGACTGCTAAACATTGAGTCTTTTGTTTTTGTTTGTTTTTGGGTTTAACGCCGTTTTTCAACAGTATTTAAGTCATGTAACGGCGGGCAGTTAACCTAACCGGTGTTCCTGGATTCTGTACCAGTACAAACCTGTTCTCCGCAAGTAACTGCCAACTTCCCCACATGAAACAGAGGTGGAGGACTAATGATTTCAGACACAATGTCGTTTATCAAATAGTCACGGAGAACATATGCCCCGCCCGAGGATCAAACTTGCGACCCCGCGATCCGTAGACCAACGCTCTTACCTACTGAGCTAAGCGGGCGAGCGCTAAACATTGAGTCACGAAAGTACAGAATCACAATAAATATTTTCACATTTCTTGCGATTACTATTTTATTTACTTTTTGGTTGAAGTTAAAACTTTATTCTTTTTATCCATTAGCCTGATTTGTCATCCTTATCAGTATTTTTGACATTTTTCTAACTTGTATAATTATTTAAGTCATTTTGTAAAATATTAATTTAGAAATTAACAAGAGCTCCGCCATGCGGGGCAATATATGCCCAAAGCATTACATCAGAGGATAGGAGTAAAATTTAAAGAACTTGACTGTTGAAGCCAAAAGGACAGGAATGACAAATGGGAAAAAGTCCAAAAATAAGTCCACAAAAAAAACATTACCAGGTACAGGTATGTCAAAATACACCTTAAAATTGGAGGTACCATCCATGTTGTACCACAGAAAAGTGGTCTCGGTTTTTCCCTAAGGCCAATATTAAAAAAAGTTTCAAAATAAGCTATTTATAGTAACATAAAATGGAAGTAATTCAAAAAAAATTATTGTAAGTAAACAAAAAAGGGATCTACCAAATAAAAACAAGAGATCTGCAATGCAGAGTGTTAGAAACGTATTACATTTCTAATTTGAATTTACGTCTTTACTGCCTTTTCTAACGTGCTTTTACGCGATGTCCAAACATTGACGTCGACGTCATCATTTTCTGTTGTTATTATTTTGAACGTCACTTCCGTTAGCGCAAACATATGTTCCAATTCAGGAACTTGATGTAAAACTTGGTAAAGATCAAAAATCGGTCAAAAATCGGTAAGATTTATCGAATTGAAATTGAGTGTTTTGTTTTAAAAGGTTACTTATTAAATATTTGCATTTGAATACTATTTAGCGTGTTTAAGAAATTTAATTAGAGATATTTGCGTAAGAAATGTAACTGTCGCTTTGTATATATTGTTGAATATATGTTTTTACCTGTGATTTAAATATACTTTTTATTATATGTATAATTGTTTGTAATTTCAGAGAATCGCTATGCTAAGCTAGAGAATAAATTGTAAAGTGAATCAGCGCATACTCGTTTTTACTATGTTATCCAAGTTCCCGAACACAGAGCAATATACACAAAGCAAAGTCATATATAAGCTTTGACCCCTAACAGTGACAATGACTTTGAAGCGAGTCATCCGAAACATGCGCTCTGCACGTCGTCTCGGTGTGGTGAACATTTGTGCAAAGTTTCTTTGAAATCCTTCAGCAGTTCAAGAGTTATAGAGCGAAAAGATCGAACGAAAAAGATCCATTTACACGCTAATCTGACGTTACCTCAAACGTTATTGAAACTCACAAACGGGTACATATGTATTAAATTTAACATAGTTTCATTACTGCACAACTCAAATGTATTTAAATTATGTGGGTGAGCTTAATATTCATTTAATGAATGTTTTTTTGTTTGTTCTATGTTTTACGCCGTTTTTTGGAAGTATTTCAGTTATGTTATGACGGGCAGTTATCCTAACTAGTGTTCCTGGATTCTGTACCAATACAAACCTGTTCTCTGCAAGTAACTGTCCCCACATGAATCAGGGATGGAGGACGAATGATTTCAGTCACAATGTCTGTTATCAAATTGTCAAGGAAAACATTCGCCTTGCCCTGGGCTTAAGCTCAAGACCCCACGATCCGTAGATCTGCGTTCTCCCTATTTAGCTAAGCTTGAGTTCAATAATTAAGTACTGAAACTGCACTATTTCACATTATCAGAAATAACATCACACCATAAAGTTAAAAAAACAATTTTGCTAATTAAAAATAGTTCCAGTATCAAGGTAATGAATAATAAATATATAAACAAGGCAGTCCGAAAGACAGCTAAATCCCCCGCCACTGCTATGGATAGTGAAAGGGTAAACCTTTGATTTTAGCTGTGACCTTGACCTTGAACTGACATGGCTGACTCATGAATTCTGCACAACATCTTGATGAGGTGACCATTTGACCCAAGTTTGATGAAAATCCTTCAAGGGGTTTAGGAGATACAGAGTGGACACAAAATGGAAGGCTCAAACCTTCGACCCTTTGTGACCTTGACCTTGAGCTGGCATGGTTGACTCATAATTTCTGCACATCGTTTTGATGAGGTTATCATTTGACCCAAGTTTTTTCCTTCAAGGGGTTTAGGAGATATAGAGCGGACACGAAATGGAAGGCTCAAACCTTTGACCTTCAGCTGTGACCTTGACCTTGAGCCGACATGGCTGACTCATAAGTTCTGCACATTGCCTTGATGAGGTGATCGTTTGACCCAAGTTTGATGAAAATCCTTCAAGGGGTGTAGGAGATATAGAGCGGACACAAAATGGAAGGCTCAAACCTTTGACCCTAAGTTGTGACCTTGACCCGGCATGACTGACTCATGGGTTCTGCACATCGTCTTGATGAGGTGATCATTTGACCCAAGTTTTATAAAATTTCTTCAAGGGGTTTAGGAGATATAGAGCGGACACAAAATGGAAGGCTCAAACCTTTGACCTTGAGTTGTGACCTTGACCTTGAGCCGACAAGGCTGACTCATGGGTTCTGCACATCGTCTTGATGAGGTGATCATTTGACCCAAGTTTGATGAAAATCCTTCAAGGTGTTTAGGAGATATAGAGCGAACACAAAATGGAAGGCTCAAACCTTTGACCCTAAGTTGTGACCTTGACCTTGAGCCGGCATGGCTGACTCATGGGTTCTGCACATTATCTTGATGAGGTGATCATTTGACCCAAGTTTTATAAAATTCCTTCAAGGGGTTTAGGAAATATAGAGCGGACACAAAATGGCAGGCTCAAACCTTTGACCTTGAGTTGTGACCTTGACATTGAGCCGACAAGGCTGACTCATGGGTTCTGCACATTATCTTGATGAGGTGATCATTTAACCCAAGTTTCATGAAAATCCTTCAAGGGGTTTAGGAGATATGGAGCGGACACGAAAGTGTTACGGACAGACGGAAGGACGGAAGGATGGACGGAGACCATTCCTATAACCCCCCACCACTTGTGGCGGGGGATTAACAAGGCAATCAGAAATATGTTGGATGCTCCCCAAAAGGGAGATAATTCAATGGGACCACCTAAAGTTATGGTTCCTTGTCACTCCATTTTCTGTCAGTCAGCTCTATCATTGTATAAAGTAAGAACTTGGTACCTTCAATACTTTTTGAGTTATCCTCCAGACAAGTAGTGTGACCGACGGACAGATTGACGGATGGACGGACAAGGTGGCGACCTTTGGAGAGCATAAAAAATGTCCTATATATTTAAGTTGTTTGATTCATTGACAATATATTCGATCATGTCAGTGCAAATAAAGCCCTGCAATATCAATTCCATGGAGCTGACAAGGTGCACGTATTATGTTATTACAGTATTTCTTATATAAGTATTTTTAGATTAGAGAGGTTGTACTTGTATGGGTACGGGTCCATGTAGGATTTTATTCTTAATTTCAATAAGTGTCTAATGTGCTCAAGTTTAGAACATTACATTTTACACACACTTTAGCCATACAAGTTCATTTAATATTTGTGTAATACAGCTCTGTTTTAGCCGTTCCTAGGGTGCGTAAGGGGTGTTGTACATTTCATTACCCCAGACTCAATCAAAACAAGTGTGCTGTTATTTTCTTGGTTGTCTTCTATGTTTCCAAAGATTTGTTTTGTAAATTTTATTCAATACACAAATGAGCCGTGTCATAAGAAAACCAACATAGAGCAAATGGATCCTGACCAGACTGCGTGGATGTGCTGGCTGGTCCGGATCCATGCTGGTGGCAAATGCACTATGTTGGTTTTCGTGTGGCATGGCTCAAATGACCTACTGGAAATTCTACAGCACAGAATGTGAAAGAACACTTGCCTTAAAATTAAACTCTAAAATGATAAAATGCTCGTTACGAGTCTCGTGTTTTATTAGGTTAACTAGAACTGTCACAGGAGTGACAAATACCCCCACATTACGGTCTTGTCACAGAAGAATGGCAACCATAAGAAAGACATGGCCACAAGAAGATGCAATTTAAATCGAACTTGACCTGTAATTTATGATGTTACACCTGTGTACCAAAATTTATCTAAATCTGCCAAGCCTTTTGTGAGTTATTGTCTGGTAACCATGAGTTTGACAAATTTTAAGTTGGAAAGGGGCCATAACTACATATTAAATTGGTGGTTTGTAGTCAAAGTCTAACTTTACCTGTATTTGATGATGTTACACCAGTGTACCTAAAACTTTAAATCTGTCAAGAACTGTTACTGGAGTGTTTAATGACTCCAATGGTGGATGAATATTGCACAATAGCTTGAGCCTGTGTTAAAAAATATTAAGTAATAAGAGAGGTACAGATAAAGTGTATCAAAACACTATATAAGTATAATTCTAATCAAAAAGGGGGCATAATTCAGGAAATATTGGTGCAAGAGTTATGCATCTTGTGTCATATGATGTGGGTGATGATGTGGAACAACCACTTCAAGTTTGAAACAAATGCATTTCGTAATAACCGATAGTGAAAATGCATCAAAATTGACCTTAATTTCTAAGTAAAAGGGGGCATGATTCATGAAAAATTGGTGTCAGAGTTATGCAGTTTGTGTCACATGATGTGGGCGATAAGGTGGAACATGTATTTTAAGTTTAAATCAAACTGACTCCTATATAGTCCCACCGCCAAAAAAACAAAAAAAAAACATGTTTGGTGGGGGTATAATTAACTTGTAAGAAAATACACTCATGTAAGATCCTCTGTGCATTTCAACAACATCTGTAAAATTCATGTATGAAGGCTGTCAATATTTTCAAGTCAGATAATTCACTCAAATGAATATCTATCAAAATATGTAAATCTTCATTATGATTATGTTGAGACTATATCCACCATTTCATTGAAATAACTGATGAATAGAATGCAAAGTTGATTGCTTCAATGAATTCTTAAAAGTTTATGATTTTAAGGTGTATGGTTTATGATACTTCTCGAGTGTATGTCGATGAATTGGTATCCCCTGCCAAATGTGTTTGCGGTGAGGAAAGGCAAAGAAATATATCCAGGAAAAAGTTAAGGATGTTACTAAGAAGCAAATAATTTCATTAGTCAGGTTCAATTTAACAGAAAACTAAATAAATGTTTTAAGTGTACATAATAAATGTATGTTACATTGAAACTGACTAATGAAATTATTTTGAATGGCATATGTTTACTGTATAAAGCTTAGCTTTTAGAAATATATGGAGTTATTTGAAATGTGAGCTGGAAGTGTAACTAGAACGAAATATTGTATTCGAGTAGTTTGACACCAAGTGTCGCTGTTTAACATGACATTGCACATTTGAACTTAAAAGAACAGAATCCTTAAGAGAGAGCACAATCAAGTAAGAGTTTAATCTGGAATGTGGGTGGTGGCAACTTCATTCATAGAAGGTCTGAAATTTAAAAAAGAAAAAAAATTGGGGGAGGGTGGGGATGGGTACAGAACTTCACATGTTGATAATAAATATTGATGGAAAATAAAAAAATAAAAAAAATGTTGTGGTGAGGGGTACATACATGTGCATGATCGTGACTGGGTGGAGGATTGAAAAATAAAAAAAACGGAAAGAAATTTTTTTTTTTTGGGAGGGAGGGGGGTAGGAGGAGGGGGAGGGTGTGTGCCCAGGGCAGTGGGGGTGACCAGGTGTGGGTGCACAACTTCACATGTTGATAATAAATGCAAAACTTCACATGTTGATAATAAATGTTCATGGAAAAAATGTTTGGTCAGTTTGTTATGTACAAAAATGTGGATTTTTTAAACAATTAAAGGGCAATAACTCTGAAGTTGAGCGATCCTGACTAAATTATGTGTGCACTACCACATTATGGTGATCTAAATTCAGTTTAAGTTTCATAGTTCTAGGTCAAATATATCACAAGTTATGAAGTAGAAATTGCCATATTTATAGTACCCTAAGTACACTAGAAACTTCTAAAGGCCATAACTCTTGTGTTACTTGGGCATCTGACTGAAACTTGACGGGCTGCATTTCCCCATAGTGGTGATCATGTATATGAAGTTTTATTAAATATTCCCAACCACTTTCTAGATTATGGCTCCGGACAGATGGATGGACAACGCCAAAACTATACCTCTCCACCTTGGGCGGGGGATAATTAAAGTTGCAACTGCATGAAAACCTGTGCATAAACATGTTTTGTAAACATTGCTGTAGCTAGCAAACTATAGGAACACACGTATATAATAATATATACTTTAATTAATGTTGATCTGAAAGTGACACAAGGTAAGTACAGTACATCATTACTTTCAAAATGTTGAATTAAATTTTACCCCTCTAAAATACTTCTTACCACCAATCCGTGTAGATCTAATCATTTGACAGATCTGTATGGTCTAGGCCCATGAGATAAGACATTTGTTTCTTTTTAATATTTATTTAAGAAATTGTCTATGTAGTTTTAATATCCCCATACTTCAAAGTGCTGTTGTTAAAAGAACACAAGATGCATAGTTACTCATTTCTGTAAAATAATCAGCTTTTATCTTTAAAAAATACTTCAACTAGATGTGTGTCCATAGGACACAGGTGCCCCCCACTCCTGCCACTGTAACATGGTTTTATGACTCAGGTTAAATAATTTTTAAGATGTTTGCAACACAAACTTTTAAGAACATTATGTATATTTTTCACTTATAGTTAGGCATAACTCTAACCTAGCTGAGTAAAATCCTAAAGAGAACACTTCACAGGCTATAAAACAATCCTCTAATGTTTTATGATTCTAGGTCAAGAACATTTTAATATACAGTCATGTTTCACAATCTTTTTTTTTTTAGTAAGTCTGGACAAGAAGTCTGGTCTTGTGTAATGAAAAAACTTTAAATACAAAATAAGTCAGGGGCCATAACTCCTATAAGACTTAATGAATCCAGACGCGAAACCCCAGGTGCACAACTACATATGCTGACCAACATTCCTGTAAACTTTGGTGACTCTAGGTCAAATACTTTTGAAGCTACGCGCGACACAACATTAAAATGACCAATTTTGTACTAAGTCAGGGGCCATAACTCCTATACCACTGAATTAATCCGGATGTGAAAACCCAGGTGCACAACTACACATGCTGGCCAACATTCCTGTAAAGTTTTGTGACTCTACGTCAAATACTTTTGGAGCTAGGCGCGACACAACACTAAAACGACCAATTTTTACAAAGTCAGGGGCCATAACTCCTACATGACTGAATGAATCCAGACGCAAAACCCCAGGTGCACAACTTCACATGCTGACCAACATTCCTGTAAAGTTATGTGACTCTACGTCAAATACTTTTGGACCTAGGCGCGACACAACATTCTCGGAAGGATGGACAGACGGACAAGAGCAAATCTATATGCCCCCACCACTCAACAGTTGAGGATTTGTGGGCTGGAGCATTGTCATGTAACAAATGGACACGCTGGAGACCGTTTGGACGTACTTTTCTCATTTTTGTTTGCATTTTTTCAGAACCACATTCTTACAGAAACTACCAGATACCAGGGATGTGCCTAATTATTTTCAAAAATAATTAATTAATTCCAATTACATTGACAAAATGGCTAATTAAATTAAATAACAAGCCTTTTTTTAAAAAAGTAATTAATCAATTTACAATTATTTTGCCAAAAGTAATTAATTATTTTATATATTATTTTATTTTAACAGTTCAGTCATTTGCAAAGTAATTTTTATTATTCAGCACAATTATTTACAGTTCAAAGCTTTTTTGACAAAAATGTGCATAAAAGCAGCAAATCAAATCATTTACTTAATACATGCATGTTAATATCAGCAAATGTCAGCAAGAAAACATACTGAAATTCAGTCATTCAGTTCCTATCAGCAAATGTACACACTGACATTCATGTGAGACAAATCAAATGACAAAAGATTCATTATCACTATCACCTTCTGTTGTTGATTGTTCTTCTTGAAATCCAGGTAAGGAAAAATTGAAAGCCTTTATCATGTTTGCAGCATTGTCTGTTACAATGTTGGATATTTTATGGCCAACCTCAGTGTCTGCATTTTGCTTGAATGTTTGAGAGCTGATGAATTCAGGATGTGCACTTTGTGTAATACCATCACAGAATGATAAGTTTCAAAATCAGTTTTTCTGTACATTACTATAATTATTAGGTTTAGTGACTAAAATGTTCACCCAGTGATCACACTTAACAGAACTGAATAGGGATTAACACCTGATTGTTGATACAACAATACCTGTCAGCTATTTACATTCTCGCATACCAGAGGTCTACCATGATTCCCCGGATTCCTCTCGGGATTTTGACAAACATCTGACGGATGAGAATGGCTATTTACTGTCGCTGTGAAAATTTCACATGCCCAGTGATCAGTAAAAAACCCAAAGTAATTGAAAGTAATTAGATTTAATTGACAATCACAACCCAAATCTAAGTCAGTAATTAATTAATTTCAATTAATTCAATTTAGTTTGTGCTTAAATATTCATTATTTTCAATTAGATCAAAATTTGTAATTAATTATAATTAATTAAATTACAATTATAATTAGGCACATCCCTGCCAGACACATCCCTACCTTTTGGAACAGCAATTTACATGATTGCCCCAAAATTTCTGAAGAAAATTGTAAATAACACCTTCTTTGTTGTCAGTGTCCATTTAGCAATACTTGGCCTTTTGGCATGTTTCAGAGCCCATACCCTGTTATCAGCTTTCTGCTGGGGCTCATAAAAATGGACCCATGTCTCATCACCAGTTATGAGACTATTAAACAGCTTTTTCTGATATTTTGGATACTTCTTCAACAGTTGTTTCACCATTTGCATCCTCGTGCGTGCCTGCTCATGGGTGAGCAAATGGAGGATCCAGCGGTCACTTAACTTATCTTCCTAACCTTAAAAAATTTCTTCAGAATGAAGTGGACAGATGCTAAACCCATTAGTTTGTCATTTGTGCCAGAAACTGTATGACAGTGATGGACCTGATCTTGTAAATGTTAGATTTGTTAACTGCAGACCTGGGTCTTCTTGAATATTAGGGGCATCTTTGATTGATTCCTGATGGGAACTGAATTTTGTAAGCAACCTATAAACTGTAGAAAATGACATTTGTTTATCCCCATAAACAACACACTGTCATATGTCATCATGTATGAATTTGACACTCAATCCAAACTTACAGCAGGCTCTTATATAACCCCTGATTTCAGCAACATTTCCTATTCCTTTTCTAACCATTTTCAATGCAGTGTATATGAAATGCACCTGAAAGCAACCAAAACTGCAAATAAACTGGCTTGTGGATTTCAAATATATTGTACAATTTATTTGACCTGTCAAAACTTGTCCCCGGCTTTCATTACATTCTGTTCACGCCTAAATAAAATTAGCCATAAAGCCAGAAATATGTTTTGACAGGTCAATTTAATGGTACAATACTTATAAACAATGTACAATGATGAGCAGTCATCTATTGCATTGGTTTTGTATAGGTAAATCTCTATTCAAAAGTTTTCAGTATAGAGAAGGAAGTAGGGACCAAGTAGATTATGAGATTAGACTGATTTTAAAATACTTGTAGCTTTAAACTTATTTGTACATTTTTCAGGATGATGGCTTTTGTATCAACAGCTTTATTTATACTAATAAACTGCACAATTGTTATTGCTTTAAAGAAGCATTGTGACAGAGTGGACACAAAAACACTGACATGTAACTACATTCCTAAAGACATTCCAATTGGAATTTCCTCTGTTCATATCCAGGATTTTAAAGAAAAATCTGAAATATTTGAAGTTAACAGTTCACATTTTAATTCTGATAACTGGAGAAGGGTGAAATCCCTTGTGTTAAAATACGATGTATTAGAACCTGATGGTTCAATTCTTTTGAAGTCAAAATGTTTCCAGGGATTAAAAACCCTTCAAGAGCTACATATACATCTTGTGACAAGAACTGAACTTGACCCAGATGCCTTTATTGGACTGGAAACTCCGAAGTTGTTGGACATGAGCAGATGTATAACGCTGAACCTCCCTGAAGTAGCGCAGAGTCTAGATGGAAAGGGTAAATTTCCTCGATTAGAAAATTTAAAGGTGTCAGATTTAAATATCTATGGAGAACCAAATAAAATAGACACGAAATTTGTAAAAGCACTAAAAGATAAAAATATTACATCTCTAGATTTCAGTAAGACAAAAATCTCTGAAATAAACATTACAGCTGTTTCAAAATTTATGAATGGTCTGAAAAATTTGAATTTATCCGCCACTCCAATATCACATCTGATTACTGATAAAAACACAGATGTCAGTACCCTGGAACACATACATGTCTTGGATGTAAGTCATATACGTATGTTTTGGATAATTCCATTCATAAAAATGTTCAACAAAACATGGTATTTAAATGACTTTCCTTACCAATGGAATTATGTCTTCTGTCCTAGAATTGTAAATTATAGTGCTTGCATTCCAGACAGTGATCATATCTGGATAATGAACAGTATAGTTAAAGTTAACAAACCTTTTCTATGGAGAAGTCAAGAACTGATTTTAAGACAAAACAACATTAAACATCTGGACTTGAACATGCAATGCAGTAAATACACAATATTTACTGTTATACATTTGGACGTGGCTCAGAATGGACTAGAATTTTTACACCCAAGCATACTTTCATGTTTTCCAAATCTCACAACATTGGATCTATCCAGCAATGAGCTTTATAAAATGGTTCAGGAGCATCCGCAATTATTTGAGCAATTACCTATTTCGCTAAGCCATCTTAAGTTGATTAACTTATCCAACAATTTTCTGAAAAGTATTCCAGATGACATTTTCATTCAGAATTATGACCTTGAAACAATTGACCTTTCAAATAATGACCTAGAGCAGGTGACCTTTAATCTGCATCATCTAGAAAAACTCAAGATTCTTGACTTCCAACATAACAGGATAAAGATTCTGAATGGAATTTCTATAAGTAACTTGAACACTACAGGAGATATGGAAGCAGTTGTACAACTTGCATCTAACCCTATTTCATGTTCAGAGTGCCAGGCAAAAGTGTTCCACCAATGGCTTACAAGTACCAATTCTGTGAATATTCCTAAATCAGATCTTAGATGTATTACCGAGAATGGCTCTGAACAAAATATTGATCATCATACACTTGAACTTGTACAGGACATCTGTAATAGGAAAACAATTATTATTTCTGTAAGCACTTCAGTGGGACTAACTACACTTGTTGCTGTGGTAACTGTGACAATATTGTATAAACGTCGAAACTGGGCAACGAAAAGAGCTAACAGGATAACTTTTTTTAACAAGTTGCAGGAAGGTCAAGGTCAACATGAATTTGTTGCTTTTTTATCCTCTAGCAGTGAAGATAAAGATTTTGTAGACAACTCTCTGATGGAGAAGTTGAATGAAAATCTGCAGCTAATGACTGGTATAGATAGAAATCTAGTCTGTAGAGGCGACTTGTACCTGCGACCAGGTTTCTTGATTCTGGACGAAACCGCACGATGTATCGAGAGAGCGTCAGCGTTCATCATGGTGGTGTCTGACAGTTACTGCACTAGCGCTTACTGCCACAATGAGGTAGACCTGGCATGTCATCTAAACAAACCTATCATACTAATGATCAAAGGACATGTGGATGAAAACTTGATGATGCCCACAATGAAAATGCTCTTCAAAAGTAATGTCAGAGTATTATGGACACTGGAAAACAATGACTATATATTGAAAACAACATGGGAAAATGTATGCACATCCCTATTAGACCTCATTACTCGAAACCAAAATTGGGACTAAAATTCACATGGGCCCATTTACAGTTATACCCTGCCCATCAACCGAAGTAAATCAATAACATAACCCATCAAATGGGTTTCTGTTTTGTTATTGATGTTTTTACCTATTGAACATTGAATGCAGAAATGCCTATTTACAGTTATACCCTGCTCATCAACTGAAGTAAATCAATAACATAACCCATCAAATGGGTTTCTGTTTTGTTATTGATGTTTTTACCTATTGAACATTGAATGCAGAAATGCCTATTATGACATATCATGTAACTGAATTTGGACAAGGAATGCCTATGAGGGAATGAGTGTGTTACTTCAATCTTAATGAAAACATTGCAGAAACAACAAAAAATGAATGAATTGTGGACTGTCAAATATATTCAAATGTAAGCATTGGCTCAGAGGCACCTTATGTTTAACATGGAAGCACTTGGGTTCAAAATCCACTGACAAAAACATTTTGTTTGACTATCTTACATGCTTTTTTATCATTTTATTTCTATAATGCTTTTGATGTGTTCTGTTACTTGGTATAATACATTGGTATTAAATTCATCTTCTAGTTCACCTACATGTTAAGCAAGTAGCTGGAATTTTTTATAACACAAGGTTCTATGATATACAGTTTTAGTATTACATAACATTATCTAACAGTTTGATATATTTAGGATTTTATCTGAAACACTGATCTGTCATTGAATAAAATCATTGTTTGGAGTTCAGATGTGTAGGAAATATAACATGAGAGCGCAGCACAAGCGATATAATGAAATGCACCTAAACCACAAACAATGATTTTATTCAAGAGCAAATCATTGTTTTAGATATATGTGTAAAATATTTTGACCAAAGATTATTATTTACATCTCTGACAACATAAAATATTTGCCTGTTTTGTGTGGTGTCTTTTTCCAGAGTGCAGCTGCTATGAAGTTTGACACTATGATATAATAACTGTGATGTAATGGGGAACATTAGTCAGTTACTTCCCCTGATAATGTTCAAGAAGCAGATTGGTCCTTCCTCTGTTTTTATCACATAAAAAGCATATTTATTTTGACCAACCGCAACATCTTGGATAAAGGTTATAAGGAAAAAGTCAGAGGAATCCAACTGACAGGGACCAATGTAATATTTGGTTATCCTTGCGCTTTATCATAAAACTATTCAAGGGAAGTAACAAGCTAATGTTCCTCATAGAAATGATTTTGTTGCATAATAACACATACTTCCATAGGAAAATAAATCGGATCTTGTTAGAATTTCTCATAAATATTTCTATTTTTATATCATAGAGTACTTGCCCCTCACTTATGAGGGTTCAAGCCTCAATTGTCATGTAAGGAAGCCATCAAGCTGGCTTACAGAAGGTCGGTGGTTCTACCCAGGTGCCCGCCTGTGATGAAATAATGTCTTCCTTCACCATTAAAGCTGGAAAGTCGCCATATGACCTAATATGAAATAAGGCAAAGCCTCAAAGCGAGCTCAAAGAAATCGGATTTATCTGAAAATATTATGCATCATTTATTTGTCACAAAGAAACTATTCACTAGTCACAAGAACTCAGGAGAACCTATTCACTGAAAAAGTCTACATTTAGTGTCACCATACCTATAACAGTGAATATCATACGTTGCAAAGTTTATGGGAAGCCGGTGTCACGGTGACGTCATTACCGCGTTCCCGTTTCTTTTGGCTTATTATGACATTTTTTCCATTTTCTTGCCGATGCTTGATCTTTTAAATGAAAACAATATTTTTTTCAAACAACTGGAAATCATTTTTTTCATTATTGTTAAGTGATGAGTAATTTTTAGCAATTGAATGAAGTTCTGTATTCACTCCGGAAAGAAGTACTTCCTGTGAGCACCAGTCCGTTAGGGTGCGCTTTTTTAAAACTTCCGACGAAACTTTTCAAATCCATCACCCACCAAGTGTGAAAGTATACTTGCGTTACCGTAAAGCTCGATTCTCGAGCAGGCCCTTCGGGCCTGCTCTTCGAGCTCGCTATAACTGTGTTGATGCGATGTTAAACCCAACAAAATAAATAAATCAATAATGGTTATACTTTAAAGTCATTAGTACTTCCAGTTTATCTTTACTTTCTTTTATATCATAGCATATTTCATGTTTTATTTTCATCGGTTACTTTTAGTATATGCAAAAACTTTGAGCTTTTTCTGGATACTAGAAATAGATTATGTAAATATTGATTAGGTAATAGCTGATTTGTAAGATTAATGTTGGATGGCTTATCAGAAAGTGGATGCTTAATTTAAACCCATTATGGAAGAAATGCATTCTGGGAGAATTCACCTCAGTAGACTGGTAAAGTCTAAAAAGCTCTCCTAGGATTTAGAAATTAAATATTAATCATTTCTGTGTTCTTCTTTTGGCTAATTAACCTAAGAGTTTTATTAAATTCTTTGTAATTTTTCCCTAATCTACTTTTTAAACAGCAATTAATGTGGACTTCTATCTTTAAATACTTTGGTAATTATGTCATTAGTTTAGACTGCTAAACACAGAGTCACCGAAGTACAGAATCACATTTGATATTTTCACATTTCTTGCAATTATTATTCTATATACTTGCTGAAGTTGAAACTTTATTCTTTTTATTCATCAGCCTGTCATCTTTATCAGTATTATTGACATTTTTTAACTTGTATATTTATTTAATCATTTGTATAATATCAATTTAGAAATTAAAAAGTAAGTTGCTTTTGAAACCTTTTTGCATTTTTAATTGCCCTTTCTCAATAAAGGATGGTGATGTCCTAATTTTGCAGTTATTCTGACATAATAATTTGCTAGACCACTATTTCCACGCACATACAGAATAAAGAGTTAGACTCCCTACAACAATTGTATTAGGTTGCGAGCCAAAAGTGTCTACACATACCCCTCCCTAGACTTTTTTCATAGGTACCAAACTGTTCAGCAGGAACTTGAGCTATATGATTTCACCGTTTCCATGGCAACCATTCATTTTTTGGAAAGGACAAACATATAGATAATAATCAGTCATATCTTGGCTAGAAATACTGTTAATGTTCCATGGTCAATTAAATCAGATTTTCATTTTATTACCTGCCGACAAGCAATTTCTTCAAGAGTTTTTGTACTGTTTTAGGGTTTTCTTAACACACTACAACCAAACTAAAGGCAAATCTGATGAAGTATATAACTGCATAGTGTCCTACCTTTTCTGTGGCAGCCTTAAGCTGGTCCTGTCTTAGATTATACTCTGCCACCGACATAGTGGTTGTAGGAGCGAGCGTTGTGGTTGTGCTGGCTCCTGCATCAGCCTCAGTAGCAATCATGGCTGCAGCGAGATCACTGGATTCCTTGGTGGCTTTATCAGCAAGGTAACCAGCTCCCTGGGCCATCTTTCCTGCAACAAACAACAAACTCCTAGAACAGGATAGGAATTATAACAACATAAAACCTTAAAATAATTTGTGGATAACATGACAACATGACATGGATATAAAGTTGAACAATCAAGCTTTGCAAGTACTGTAAATTTTGTGTTTTTGATTATTTCGCTAAAATATATCTTCATCAGAACATTATTTTAAATACTCACAGCTTCAGAAGGAGAAAACATTGCATTAGTTGACTGCTTTTTACATTTAGCAAAAATATCTGACATTATAATATCAGAACATATTATCCTTTCGAAGGTATAAAGACACAATCATTAATTATGTAAGGTTTCATCAGAAGACTATCATTAAAGAACAGTAGACAATGCAATGTAATTGAATACAAATTTGTTTTTGTTGTTGTTGGCTTACCAATGACTTCAATAAGTGTGTAGGCAGCTTCCTCCCTATCGTCTGCTGATGCGTACACCTCTTTCTCCAGTACCTTGGCATAATTGTCCAAAATTAGATTTGCACTATCCTGAAAATTTTAATTTAAAAAACACTTTAAAATATCAAATTCCACTGATGCGTTGCTCACTGTAGTGTTTCGTATGTAACTTTACAAACTGGGCATACAGGTTTGTTTTCAGAAAAATATATGTGATCAAGGTGCTACTCATTGTAGTGGTTTTGCCCCTAAAATACTTAAATCATTAGAAAATTAAACACAACATAGGAAACAGAAATATAGCATTATAATTTATTCTATACACCTCAGGTAAGAAATCTAGAGCTCTGTCACAGTAACTTCTTAGTCAAGGATTTAAAACAAGAGGGCCAAGATGGCCCTAGGTCGCTCACCTGAGAAACACACCATAACAGTGTAAACATGTTTGACCTAGGGATTTAATGGAAACAAATATTCTGACCAATTTTCATTAAGATTGGACCAAAAATGTGGTCTCTTAAGCGTAAACAATTATTTTCTTCAATTTGACCTAGTGACCTAGTTTTTGAGCCAAGATGACCTACATTCAAATTTGACCTAGATTTGATCAATGCAATCATTCTGACCAAATTTCATCAATCTCAATTGAAAAATACAGCCTCTATCGCATACAAAACGTTTTTCTTTGATTTGTCCTAGCGACCTAGTTTTTGACCCCAGATGACCCATTTTCAAACTTGACCTTAATTTCATCAAGGCAATCACTCTGACCAAATTTCATGAAGATCAATTGAAAAATACAGTCTCTATTGCATACACAAGGTTTTTCTTGATTTGACGTAATGACCTAGCTTTTTACTCCAGATGACCCATATGCTAACTTGATCTAGATTTCATCAAGGCAATCATTCTGACAAAAATTTTTTTGAATATCCAGTGTAAAATGACCTACTTTTTGAACCTAGATGACCCATATTCTAACTCCTCTTAGATTTCATCCAGACAAACATTCTGATCAAATTTCATGAAGATCCGGTGTAAAATGCAGCCCCTTTTGCATACACAAGGTTTTTCTTTGATTTGACCTAGTGACCTAGTTTTTGACCCAAGATGACCCATATTCAAACTTGACCTAGATTTCATCAAGGCAATCATTCTGACCAAAATTCATGAAGATCAATTGAAAAATACAGCTTCTATCGCATACACAAGGTTTTTCTTTGATCTGACCTTGTGACCTAGTTTTTGAATCCCAGATGACCCATTTTTGAACCTGGCCTACACAAGGTTTTTCTTTGATTTGACATAGTGACCTAATTTTTTATCCCATATGACCCATTTTCGAAATTGGCCTAGATTTCATCAAGGCAATCATTCTGAAAAAAAATTCATGAAGATCAGTTGAAAAATACAGCCTCTATTGCATACACAAGGTTTTACTTTGTTTTGACCTAGTGACCTAGTTTTTGAATCCCAGATGACCCATTTTTAAACCTGGCCTAGATTTCATCAAGGTTATCATTCTGATCAAAATTCATGAAGATCAATTGAAAAATACAGCCTCTATTGCATACACAAGGTTTTTCTTTGATCTGACCTAGTGACCTAGTTTTTGATCCCAGATGACCGATTTTCGAACTTGGCCTAGATTTCATCAAGGTAATCATTCTGACAAAATTTCACAAAGATCAATTTAAAAATACAGCCTGTATCGCATACACAAGCTAAATGTTGACAGACGACAGACGCCAGACGCCGGACATCGAGCGATCACAATAACTCGCCTGAGCATTGCTGAGGTGAGCTAAAAATGGAGAAAAAAAATTAAATTTAGTTACTTTATAAGTAGGACTGTTAATCACAGACCTTTATATAAGTTACTACAAATTGTGATATTTTGTGTGACCTTTATTTTACAATTCTATTGTATCAGCACTTATTTTACCAACCAAGAAATCACAACTACATACCACTGAAGTAAAAAATATATTGAACATTTAGCACATACAAGTTCTGAATTTGAAAAGGGCCGGATCATTAGTATATTAAGCGAAAATTAAACTCTCAAGAATAATTCCCAATTTACACACTCCATACCTGAGCAGTCTGAGAGAGTTCATTTTCTTTCTCAGCTAATGTTGCCAAGGCAGCACTTGTCGTCTGCATCTCTTCCATTGTTGTCGGGGCAACACGCTCAAACCCATACAAGATTGCTTCACGTGTCTGCAGATGAAATGTTCATAAATGAGTATCTATCAGTATCACAAGTGTCTAAATTTCAACATATAAATGAATATATTTAATATATTTCAAATGAAACATAGTGATATTCTATTAGCCTTCCTCTATAAACATGTGTTATGTTTACTTATCTCCGCCTAGCTCTACTGTACGCTATATACAGGTGTTATGTTAACTTATCCATGCCTAGCTCTACCTTACGCTATATACATGTGTTATGTTTACTTATCCCCGACTAGCTCTACCTTATGCTATTATATATACATGTGTTATGTTTACTTATCCCCGACTAGCTCTACCTTATGCTATATACATGTGTTATGTTTACTTATCCCCGCCTAGCTCTACCGTACGCTATATACATGTGTTATGTTTACTTATCCCCGCCTAGCTCTACCTTACGCTATATACATGTGTTATGTTTACTTATCCCCGCCTAGCTCTACCTTACGCTATATACAAGTGTTATGTTTACTTATCCCCGCCTAGCTCTACCTTATGCTATATACATGTGTTATGTTTACTTATCCCCGCCTAGCTCTACCTTATGCTATATACATGTGTTATGTTTACTTATCCCCGCCTAGCTCTACCTTACGCTATATACATGTGTTATGTTTTCTTATCCCCGCCTAGCTCTACCTTACGCTATATACATGTGTTATGTTTACTTATCCCCGCCTAGCTCTACCTTACGCTACATACAGGTGTTATGTTTACTTATCCCTGACTAGCTCTACCTTACGCTATATACAGGTGTTATGTTTACTTATCCCTGACTAGCTCTACCTTACGCTATATACAGGTGTTATGTTTACTTATCCCTGACTAGCTCTACCTTACGCTATATACATGTGTTATTTTTACTTATCCATGCCTAGCTCTACCTTACGCTATATACAGGTGTTATGTTTACTTATCCATGCCTAGCTCTACCTTACGATACATACAGGTGTTATGTTTACTTATCCATGCCTAGCTCTACCTTACGCTATATACAGGTGTTATGTTTACTTATCCATGCCTAGCTCTACCTTATGCTATATACATGTTTACTTATCCCCGCCTAGCTCTACCTTACGCTATATACATGTGTTATGTTTACTTATCCTCGCCTAGCTCTACCTTATGCTATATACATGAGTTATGTTTACTTATCCCTGACTAGCTCTACCTTATGCTATATACATGTGTTATCTTTACTTATCCCTGCCTAGCTCTACCTTATGCTATATACATGTGTTATGTTTACTTATCCATGTCTAGCTTTACCTTATGCTATATACATGTGTTATGTTTACTTATCCCTGCCTAGCTCTACCTTATGCTATATACATGTGTTATGTTTACTTATCCATGTCTAGCTTTACCTTATGCTATATACATGTGTTATGTTTACTTATCCCTGCCTAGCTCTACCTTATGCTATATACATGTGTTATGTTTACTTATTCCTGACTAGCTCTACCTTAGGCTATATACATGTGTTATCTTTACTTATCTATGCCTAGCTCTACCTTACGCTATATACATGTTATGTTTACTTATCCATGCTCTACCTTATGCTATATACATGTGTTATGTTTACTTATCCCCGCCTAGCTCTACCTTACGCTATATACAAGTGTTATGTTTACTTATCCCCGCCTAGCTCTAACTTATGCTATATACATGTGTTATGTTTACTTATCCCCGCCTAGCTCTACCTCACGCTATATACATGTGTTATGTTTACTTATCCCCGCCTAGCTCTACCTTAGGCTATATACATGTGTTATGTTTACTTATCCATGCCTAGCTCTACCTTATGCTATATACATGTGTTATGTTTACTTATCCATGCCTAGCTCTACCTTACGCTATATACATGTGTTATGTTTACTTATCCCCGCCTAGCTCTACCTTACGCTATATACATGTGTTATGTTTACTTATCCCCACCTAGCTCTAACTTATGCTATATACAAGTGTTATGTTTACTTATCCATGCCTAGCTCTACCTTACGCTATATAAATGTGTTATGTTTACCTTTTTCCATCCCGCGTTACTTTCCCTCTAAATACATGTGTCATGCTTACTGTTTCCAGCCTTGCTCTACCTTCCCTCATATACAAATATTATGATTACCATTTCCTACCTTGCTCTACCTTCCTCAATATACATGTGCTTTTTAACCTTTTCCCACCTTGCTCTACCTTCCTCTTTATACAAATATTATGTTTACCATTTCCTGCCTTGCTCTACCTTCCTCAATATACAAATATTATGTTTACCATTTCCTACCTTGCTCTACCTTCCTGAATATACATGTGTTATTTGACCTTTTCCCACCTTGCTCTACCTTCCTGAATATACATGTGTTATTTAACCTTTTCCCAACTTGCTCTACCTTCCTCTATATACAAATACTATGTTTACCATTTCCTGCCTTGCTCTACCTTCCTCAATATACATATGTTATTTGACCTTTTCCCACCTTGCTCTACCTTCCTCAATATACATATGTTATTAGACCATTTCCCACCTTGCTCTACCTTCCTCTATATACAAATATTATGTTTACCATTTCCTGCCTTGCTCTACCTTCCTGAATATACATGTGTTATTTGACCTTTTCCCACCTTGCTCTACCTTCCTGAATATACATGTGTTATTTGACCTTTTCCCACCTTGCTCTACCTTCCTGAATATACATGTGTTATCTAACCTTTTCCTAACTTGCTCTACCTCCCTCTATATACAAATACTATGTTTACCATTTCCTGCCTTGCTCTACCTTCCTCAATATACATATGTTATTTGACCTTTTCCCACCTTACTCTACCTTCCTCAATATACATATGTTATTAGACAATTTCCCACCTTGCTCTACCTTCCTCTTTATACAAATATTATGTTTACCATTTCCCACCTTGCTCTACCTTCCTGAATATACATGTGTTATTTAACCTTTTCCCAACTTGCTTTACCTTCTGCTATATACAAATATTATGTTTACTTATCCTCGCCTAGCTCTACCTTATGCTATATACATGAGTTATGTTTACTTATCCCTGACTAGCTCTACCTTATGCTATATACATGTGTTATCTTTACTTATCCCTGCCTAGCTCTACCTTACGCTATATACATGTGTTATGTTTACTTATCCATGCCTAGCTTTACCTTATGCTATATACATGTGTTATGTTTACTTATCCCTGCCTAGCTCTACCTTATGCTATATACATGTGTTATGTTTACTTATCCCTGACTAGCTCTACCTTAGGCTATATACATGTGTTATCTTTACTTATCTATGCCTAGCTCTACCTTACGCTATATACATGTTATGTTTACTTATACATGCTCTACCTTATGCTATATACATGTGTTATGTTTACTTATCCCCGCCTAGCTCTACCTTACGCTATATACAAGTGTTATGTTTACTTATCCCCGCCTAGCTCTAACTTATGCTATATACATGTGTTATGTTTACTTATCCCCGCCTAGCTCTACCTCACGCTATATACATGTGTTATGTTTACTTATCCCTGCCTAGCTCTACCTTAGGCTATATACATGTGTTATGTTTACTTATCCATGCCTAGCTCTACCTTACGCTATATACATGTGTTATGTTTACTTATCCATGCCTAGCTCTACCTTACGCTATATACATGTGTTATGTTTACTTATCCCCGCCTAGCTCTACCTTACGCTATATACATGTGTTATGTTTACTTATCCCCACCTAGCTCTAACTTATGCTATATACAAGTGTTATGTTTACTTATGCATGCCTAGCTCTACCTTACGCTATATACATGTGTTATGTTTACCTTTTTCCATCCCGCATTACTTTCCCTCTAAATACATGTGTCATGCTTACTGTTTCCCGCCTTGCTCTACCTTCCCTCATATACAAATATTATGATTACCATTTCCTACCTTGCTCTACCTTCCTCAATATACATGTGTTATTTAACCTTTTCCCACCTTGCTCTACCTTCCTCTTTATACAAATATTATGTTTACCATTTCCTGCCTTGCTCTACCTTCCTCAATATACAAATATTATGTTTACCATTTCCTACCTTGCTCTACCTTCCTGAATATACATGTGTTATTTGACCTTTTCCCACCTTGCTCTACCTTCCTGAATATACATGTGTTATTTAACCTTTTCCCAACTTGCTCTACCTTCCTCTATATACAAATACTATGTTTACCATTTCCTGCCTTGCTCTACCTTCCTCAATATACATATGTTATTTGACCTTTTCCCACCTTGCTCTACCTTCCTCAATATACATATGTTATAAGACCATTTCCCACCTTGCTCTACCTTCCTCTATATACAAATATTATGTTTACCATTTCCTGCCTTGCTCTACCTTCCTGAATATACATGTGTTATTTGACCTTTTCCCACCTTGCTCTACCTTCCTGAATATACATGTGTTATTTGACCTTTTCCCACCTTGCTCTACCTTCCTCAATATACATGTGTTATTTAACCTTTTCCTAACTTGCTCTACCTCCCTCTATATACAAATACTATGTTTACCATTTCCTGCCTTGCTCTACCTTCCTCAATATACATATGTTATTTGACCTTTTCCCACCTTGCTCTACCTTCCTCAATATACATATGTTATTAGACCATTTCCCACCTTGCTCTACCTTCCTCTTTATACAAATATTATGTTTACCATTTCCTACCTTGCTCTACCTTCCTGAATATACATGTGTTATTTAACCTTTTCCCAACTTGCTTTACCTTCTGCTATATACAAATATTATGTTTACCATCTCCTGCCTTGCTCTATCTTTCTGAATATAAATGTGTTATTTAATCTTATCCCAACTTGCTTTACCTTCCTTTATATACAAGTGTTATGTTTACCTTTTCTCGTCTTGCTCTACCTTCCTCTACAGATTGTGCCTGTATTTCTGCAAGCTGTGCATCAGTCATGTTACCACTTCCATTTACACTTGCTGCTGTAGCTAATACGATAAAAAGAAAATTAATGATCTAACCTGTATTTTCAGAATTTATCTGAAAAATACTGTTGAACACTTAAAAATCAGTAAACTAGATGTGTGACTCCACAAACACTTGTGACCCCCACTTCCTGTCACAGTACATAGGTGAAACATTTTTTAAGATGTAAGCAACTAAACTTTTAAGCACTTTGTTTATCACTATGTGAAGGACTATATAAATCTCGCACGATAACTCAAACGATAACATGTTTGATAATCATAATTTTTCTTCATTAAAACATTTCAATACAGAAAATATTTTTGTATAACATTACAGTATGCACTTAACTTTTATCATTGACAACCTTTTTGAGTTCAACGATGCATGACAACCATAACAATCAAACAATAATATAAACATGTTGTCGTTTAAATTATCGTGCAGGAGTAGTAACTTTGGTCTGGCTGAGTAAAATCCCAAACAGAACACCAAGTGCAAAACTTCACATAATATATAACAATCCTCTAATGGTTATGACTCTTAAAGTCAAATTCTTTCTGACATAACATGGTACACAAACTTATATACTCTTTAATAATGTTTTGACTTTATCAAAAGCCATATTTCTGGTCTGATCAAAACAAAACCTCAGGTGCTCATCTTCACATTCTGAATGATATTCCTCTTATGTTCCACAACCCAGAAGGTCAAGCACATTTTTAGAAACATGTGACACAAACTTTTATGCCCTTTTATGCTTATTTTTGAATATGTCAAGGGCAATAATTCTAGTCTGACTGTGTGAAATCTCTAACAAACCCCAGGTGCACAACTTCACATGGTTAATAATATTCCTGTTATGTTTAATAATCCTAAATAAAAGACTTTATGAGATACATACAACACAAACTTTCAGGCTCATTTTATGCATATTTTTGACTAAGTCAAGGGCCATAACTCTGGTCTGGCTGTGTACAGTCCCAGAGAAACCATCAGGTGCACAATTTCAAAAATGAGGATGAATGATTTCAGACACAATGTCCTCTATCAAATCATCATGGAGTACAACCCTGCAATCCATAGATCTGTGCTCTCCATACTGAGCTAATTGGGAGGGCAAGAGTAGTCAAAATATAAATAAGAAACTTTCCTATACTACTACTAACAGGTATTACCTTGATGATAACAAGTAAAAAAATCATATTGTAAAATCAGTTAAATTCATGGGCAAGATTCTTCTTAAGCAACCATGAAATCCATGAAAGTAGTCCCTTACAAAATTAATGATTTTGCAGTTTTTTCTACATATGAGCTGTTACCATGCTCAAGTAAATTAACCCTTTGCCTGCTGGCGGCAGTAATTCTGCCTTTGCGACCAGTGCAGACCAAGATCAGCCTGCACATCCGTGCAGTCTGATCATGGTCTGCACTGTTCGCTATTCAGTCAGTAAATTTTCAGTAAACACCCCTTCGAATAATAAATGGTATTGCCCAAATTGAATGATGGACCAGTCCATTACAGAAATTTAGCAGGCTAAGGGTTAATAAGTGTATTCTGTGAAATCATTCATATTCATGGGTTGAGTCAATTCACAAAAGTTAAATTATATTTTCTTTTCAAGAGTAGAAATCCACAAATTAACATCCTCATGAAACAGCCGTTTTGGCCAAAACCACAAAATTTCATACCAATGAAGTTAAATCATTTCACAATATATATCCCACTTACTGGTTGTAAGAACTGGGGTAGTCACTCCAGCATCTGCTTCTTCATTGAGAAATTTTCCTATAACATTACTGACCGGTGCCACCTTAATGTCTGCTCCAACAAACAGGTTGTCTATAAGACCACCATCTTGCGTTGCATTCACCAGCATGTCTGATACTGTCCCGGAATCTGGTGCTGTCACCTTTAACGTAATAAATGTTAACATGAGCACCGCTTTGCGGGTGCTGACACTCATCTGATTTTTTTGTATAATATAAAAATTGTCCTACCCATGATTTTCTAAGTGTAAAAAGCAGGATGGAGTTATGTTTCTTGATATACTGAGTCAGCTTATGATGGTCAACAACTGTTGCAAGTTTTAAAGCAAAAGCTTTGATAGTTTAGGAGAAAAGTTGACCTAAACATAAAACCAAGAAATCTGATATTTTCTAAGTCTAAAAGGGGCCATAATTCTTGCAAAAAGCAGGACAGAGTTATGTTTCTTGCTGTGCATGGTCAGCTTATGATGGCAAACAAGTGTTGCAAGTTTTAAAGCAATAGCTTTGATAGTTTATGAGAAAAGCTGACCTAAACATAAAACTTAACCAAGAAATCTGATATTTTCTAAGTCCAAAAGGGGCCATAATTCTTGCAAAAAGCAGGATGGAGTTATTTTTCTTGCTGTACAGGGTCAACTACTAATGGTGAACAAGTGTTGCAAGTTTCAAAGCAATAGCTTTGATAGTTTAGGAGAAAAGCTGACCTAAACACAAAACTTAACCAGGCAACGCCGACGCCGATCAAGTGATGACAGTAACTCATCATAATTTTTTTTTAAAAATCAGATGAGCTAATAAAAAAGGGGTTTTCAATTTAAGCTTTTCTTAAAACTTTTTGTTTTCTTTTTATATCTAAGTACATTGAAAACATTTCATCTGTCTGTACCAAACTTTCTTTTATCTGGCAATATCTTGCTAAATCTAATATCGACTTCTGTTTCAGCCTGTCATGTGTTTATCACATTGCTGTTATGCTGGACAATATAATTCTTTTCCTGTACATATTATATATTCAAGTCATAGTCTTTAAGTGTAGGATTTTCAAATATTTTAAAATTTCAATGTTTATATGAAGGTCACAGTGTCCCTTTAAAGCTCGATAGCTCCATATACTTACTGTTACAAATGACCAGGCATCTTTGAAAGCCCCACTAAGATCATAAGCTCTAGCGATCACATCCACTCTGTTACTACGGTAATCATAGCCAGCAGGGAATGGAGCTTCTTTTCCACCATTGTTGTCAATTGCTTATTAAAGTAAAAGGTTGATTATTTTAGTTTCAAGTTTTCCATCATCTTTCTATATATTTTTATGCAAATATTCCACAGAATGATATAGACTTCAAATATATAAAAGCATCATATACCTTATAATAACAAGAGCTGTCAGTAAGACAGCACCTGCGACTTTTCTCAGTGCTTGACTCTGAATTAGAGCTTTGCCAGTAAAAGGGGCATAAAACTGTCAAAATTCTAATCAGAGTTATGGGGATTGTTTCTTATGGTGTAACCTTTTATAGTATATAACTATTTTAAGTTTCAAGTCAATAGCTTTGATAGTGATAGAGATATTGGACGTTTAAAATATAAAACTTTAACCAAAAAATTCTAAGTAAACAAGAGGGCCAAGATGGCCCTAGGTCGCTCACCTGAAAAACACATCATAACAGTGTAAACATCTGTGACCTATTGATTTCATGGAAAACAAGAGCACCGCCTTGCGGGTGCTGACGCTCATCTGATTTTTTTTGTGTAATAGAAATATTGTCCTACCCATGATTTTCTAAGTCTAAAAAGGGCCATCATTCTTGCAAAAAGCAGGATAGAGTTATGTTTCTTAATGTTCAGTGTCCACTTATGATGGTGAAAAACTGTTGCAAGTTTTAAAGCAATAGCTTTGATAGTTTATGAGAAAAGTTGACTTAAACATAACACTCAACCAAGAAAATGATTTTCTAAGTCCAAAAGGGGCAATAATTATTGCAAAAAGCCGGATGGAGTTATGTTGCTTGCTGTACAGGGTCAGCTTATGATGGTCAACAAGTGTTGCAAGTTTCAAAGCAATAGCTTTGATAGTTCAAGAGAAAAAGTTGACCTAAACATAAAACATAACCAAGAAATCTGATATTTTCTAAGTCCAAAAGGGGCCATAAATCTTGCAAAAAGCAGGATGGAGTTATGTTTCTTGCTGTACAGGGTCAACTTATGATGGTGAACAAGTGTTGCAAGTTTTAAAGCAATAGCTTTGATAGTTTAGGATAAAAGCTGACCTAAACATAAAACTTAACCATAAAAAAAAAAGTTTCTAAGTCCAAAAGGGGCAATAAATCTTGCAAAAAGCAACATGGAGTTATGTTTCTTGATGTACAGGGTCTGCTTATGATGGTGAACAAGTATTCCAAGTTTCAAAGCAATAGCTTTGATAGTTTAGGAGAAAAGTTGACCTAAACATAAAACTTAACCAAGAAATCTGATATTTTCTAAGTACAAAAGGGGCCATAAATCTTGCAAAAAGCAAGATGGAGTTATGTTTCTTGCTATACAGGGTCAGCTTATGATGGTGAACAAGTATTCCAAGTTTCAAAGCAATAGCTTTGATAGTTTAGGAGAAAAGCTGACCTAAACATAAAACTTAACCAGGCGACGCCGACGCTGACGCCGACGCCGACAACCGCTCAAGTGATGACAATAACTCATCATTTTTTTTCAAAAAATCAGATGAGCTAAAAATATTCTGACCAATTATCATTAAAAATGGAGCTAAAACCTTGAGTATAAACAAGTATTTTCTTTGATTTGACCTAGTGACCTAGTTTTTGATCCAAGATGATAATATTCGAACTTGACCTAGATTTCATCAAGGCTATCATTCAGACCAAATTTCATGAAGATCAATTGAAAAATACAGCCTCTATCGCATACACAAGGTTTTTTTTTTATTTGACCTAGTGACCTAGTTTTTGATCCTAGACAACCCATATTCCAACTAGACCTAGATTTAATCAAGGCAACCATTCTGACTAAATTTCATGAAAATCCAGTGTAAAATGCAGCCCCTATTGCATACACAAGGTTTTGCCTTGATTTGACCTAGTGACCTAGTTTTTGAATCCAGATGACCAAAACTCGAACTTGATATAGATTTCATCAAGGCAATCATTCTGACAAAATTTCACGAAGATCAGTTGAAAAATACAGCTTCTATCACATACCCGAGGTTTTTCTTTGATTTAACCTAGTGACCTACGTTTTGACCCCAGATGAAACACAATAATCAAACTGAACCTAGATTTCATCAAGGCAATCATTCTGACCAAATTGTATGAAGATCAATTGAAAAATACAGCCTCTATCACATACACAAGGTTTTCCTTTGATTTGACCTAGTGACCTACTTTTGGACCCAAGATAACCCATATTCAAATTCGACCTAGATTTCATCAAGACAATCATTCTGACTTAATTTCATATAGATCAATTGAAAAATATAGCCTGTATCGCATACACAAAGTTTTTATTTGATTTGACCTAATGACCTACTTTTTGACCCGAGATGACCCATTTTTGAACTCGGCCTAGATTTCATCAAGGCTATCATTCTGACCAATATTCATGAAGATCAATTGAAAAATTCAGCCTCTATCGCATACACAAGGTTTTTCTTTGATTTGACCTAGTTTTTGACCCCCAGATGACCCATTTTCGAATTCGACCTAGATTTCATCAAGGTTATCATTCTGACCAATATTCATGAAGATTAGTTGAAAAATACAGCTTCTATCGCATACACAAGGTTTTCCTTTGATTTGACCTAGTGACCTAGTTTTTGACCCGAAATGACCCATTTTCGAACTCGGCCTAGATTTCATCAAGGTTATCTTTCTGACCAAATATTCATGAAGATTAATTGAAAAATACAGCCTCTATCGCATACACAAGTTTTTTCTTTGATTTGACCTAGTGACCTAGTTTTTGACCCGAGATGACCCATTTTCAAACTCGGCCTAGATTTCATGGAAGTAATCAATCTAACCAATATTCATGAAGATTAATTGAACAAGAGATCACAGAGTGATCTTGGCGCCCACCAATGTGCCATTTTTGAGTGATCCAAATTTCAAGACTTATTGACTAGCTCAAGGTCAAATTTCATTTCCGTACACAACACAGATATATGCATGTGGTCCAAATTTGAAGCCTGTACCTTCAAAAATGTGAAAGTAGGTCACTAGGTCAATGTCAAGGTCAAAGTTTGTTTTGTTACACAAAATTATGCATGTGGTCCTAAATTTGAAGCCTGTAGCTACAGAAATGTGAAAGTAGGTCACTAGGTCAATCTTAAGGTCAAAGTTCATTTCGGTACACAAAACTATGCAAGTGGTCCAAATTTGAAGGCTGTAGCTTGAGAAATGTAAAAGTAGGTCACTAGGTCAAAATCCAGGTCAAATTTTACTTCGGAATACAAAACTATGCATGTGGTCCAAATTTGAAGCCTGTACCTTCAAAAATGTGAAAGTAGGTCACTAGGTCAATGTAAAGGTCAAAGTTTGTTTCGGTACACAAAACTATGCATGTGGTCCAAATTTGAAGGCTGTAGCTTGAGAAATATAAAAGTAGGTCACTAGGTCAAAATCAAGGTCAAATTTTTTTTCGGAATACAAAACTATGCATGTGGTCCAAATTTGAAGCCTGTACCTTAAAAATGTGGAAGTAGGTCACTAGGTCAATGTCAAGGTCAAAGTTTGTTTTGTTACACAAAATTATGCATGTGGTCCTAAATTTGAAGCCTGTAGCTACAGAAATGTGAAAGTAGGTCACTAGGTCAATCTTAAGGTCAAAGTTCATTTCGGTACACAAAACTATGCAAGTGGTCCAAATTTGAAGGCTGTAGCTTGAGAAATGTAAAAGTAGGTCACTAGGTCAAAATCAAGGTCAAATTTTACTTCGGAATACAAAACTATGCATGTGGTCCAAATTTGAAGCCTGTACCTTCAAAAATGTGAAAGTAGGTCACTAGGTCAATGTCAAGGTCAAAGTTTTTTTTTGGTACACAAAACTATGCATGTAGTCCAAATTTGAAGGCTGTAGCTTGAGAAATGTGAAAGTAGGTCACTAGGTCAAAATCAATGTCAAATTTCATTTTGAAACACGAAACTATGCATGTGGTCCAAATTTGAAGGCTTTAGCTACAGAAATGTGAAAGTAGGTCACTAGGTCAAAATCAATGTCAAATTTCATTTTGAAACACGAAACTATGCATGTGGTCCAAATTTGAAGGCTTTAGCTACAGAAATGTGAAAGTAGGTCACTAGGTCAAAATCAAGGTCAACTCATGTCAAGGTTCATCTTGCCACTCAAAAATATACATGTGGTCCAAGTTTGAATGTTGTAGTTTTTAAAAGCTTTTCCCTATATAAGTCTATATGAACCATGTGACCCCTGGGGCGGGGCCATATTTAACCCTAGGAGGATAATTTGAACAAACTTGGTAGAGAACCACTAGATGATGCTACATTACAAGTATCAAAGCCCTAGGCTTTGTGGTTTGGACAAGAAGATTTTCAAAGTTTTTCCCTATATAAGTCTATGTAAACCATATGACCCCCAGGGCGGGGCCATATTTGACCCTAGGGGTATAATTTGAAAAATCTTAGTTGAAGACCACTAGATGATGTCACATACAAAATATCAAAGCCCTAGGCCCTGTGGTTTTGGACAAGAGGTTATTCAAAGTTTTTCCCTATATAAGTCTATATAAACCATGTGACCCCCAGGGCGCGGCCATATTTGACCCCAGAGAAATAATTTGAATCATCTTGGTAGAGGACCACTAAATGATGCTTCATACCAAATATCAAAGCCCTAGGCTCTGTGGTTTTGGACAAGAAGGTTTTCAGTTTTTCCCTATATAAATCTATATAAATTATAGAAATAAACAAAGGGCCATAACTCACTCATAAATTGTTGAACCAGTCTGATTTTCAGGGGGACACAACTAGGGTACCAATACATCATTCTGACAAAGTTTGGTCAAAATCCCCCCAGAAGTTTCTGAGGAGATGCGATAACGAGAAATTGTTAACAAACGGACAGAAGAACGGACGGACCACAGACGTAGAGTGATTTTAATAGCCCACCATCTGATGATGGTGGGTTAAAAACACAGCCACTATCGCATACACAAGGTTTTTCTTTGATTTGACCTAGTGACCTAGTTTTTGAACCCAGATGACCCATTTTCGAACTCGGCCTAGATCTCATCAAGGTAATCATTCTGACTAAAATTCATGAAGATCAATTGAAAAATACAGCCTCTATCGCATACACAAGGTTTTTCTTTGATTTGACCTAGTGACCTAGTTTTTGACCCCAGATGACCCATTTTCAAACTTGGCCTAGATTTTATCAAGGTTATCATTCTGACCAAATTTCATGAAGATCAGTTGAAAAATACAGCCTCTATCGCATACACAAGATAAATGTTGACAGACGACAGATGACAGACAGACAGACAGACAGACAGACGCCGGACATCGAGTGATCAGAAAAACTCACCTGAGCATTGCTCAGGTGAGCTAAAAAGGGGCATACCTCTGTCAAAATTCAAATCAGAGTTATAGGGATTGTTTCACCTAGTGTAGACTGTGATAGTAAATAACAGTTTCAAGTTTCAAGTCAATAACTCTGATAGATGCTGGGGCGAGTGCAATAGCTCTATATTTTCTTCAAAAAGTCGAGCTAAAAAGTAACAAAATTGTACTGAACAGAATCCAGTAACCAGAAATATGTACAATAACAGGTTATTGGAATGCAGTGTGCTGTGCCAATATTCAGAAACACGTACAGTAACTGGTTATTGGAATGCTGTGTGCTGTGCCAATAACCAGAAACATGTACAGTAACAGGTTATAGGAATGCCGTGTGCTGTGCCAATAACCAGAAACATGTACAGTAACTGGTTATTGGAATGCCGTGTGCTGTGCCAATAACCAGAAACATGTACAGTAACTGGTTATTTTTTTGGGGGGGGGGGGAAAGCTGTTTTCATGGGCAGATAACTCTTTTTCAGTACTGGTGACCTATGACTTTTATTGCATGTCTTTGTTTGTTAGATGACTGTCCTTCAATATCCAAAGTTCGAAGAAATTTTATTGTTGGACAAAATTTCACCCAATACATATACAGAAACTCTAGCATATGCCTCTAAGGCCAAATTTCAGGACGGGAAATTCTGTTCAGTTTGGAGGGGTTTCCCTTGTTCAGGGGTTTCCTGTTTGGAGGGGATTCACTATATAAGCAAAATTAAAATAATTAATTGTAAACTCTAATTCTATCTACAAAAATGATATACGTAAAAATAAGTTAAAAATCAAAATATTAGTAAATCGAAAAATTATAACATACTTCCTTCATAAAACCATGTAATTGGTAAATTTGTATCAAGTTGATATCCAAATTTGTATCGGAAAGATGAGCCATCATCTGTGTCACTGAAGTTATACCCTCTAACATAGAACTTGGTGTCATACTCTACACCACTGGTAGGGGACATTTCAATAGCACCCCCAGTTGGCTTCTGGTTTAAAGAAAACCTTTTCTCAGCAATGCCTGCAGAATACAAATAAATACTGTGTACCTGTTCATTCAGTGAAACTTGGTAGAGACTTGGACCATAAAACTGTGTACTTGTTTATGGCTAGGAACTTGGTGCAGACTTGACTCATAAAACTGTGTACCTGTTCATAAAGGGAAACTAAGTATAAACTTGGTTCATAAAACTGTGAACCTGTTCATTAAGAGGAACTTGGTACAGACTTGATTCATAAAACTGTGTACCTGTTCATTAAGAGGAACTTGGTACAGACTTGATTCATAAAACTGTGTACCTATTCATAAGGGGGAACTAAGTATAAACTTGGTTCATAGAACTGTTAACCTGTTCATTAAGAGGAACTTGGTACAGACTTGATTCATAAAACTGTGTACCTGTTTATAAGGGGGAACTTAGTATGAACTTGATTCCTAAAACTGTGAACCTGTTCATTAAGAGGAACTTGGTACAGATTTGATTCATAAAACTGTGTACATGTGCATTTAGAGGAACTAAGTACACACATGGCTCATAAACCTGTATATCTGTTCATTAAAGAGAACTATGAACAGATTTGGTTCATAAAACTGTGAACCTGTTCTTTCAGAGGAACTTTAAACAGACTTAACTCATAAAACAGTGTAGCTCTTCATTCAGACTTGGTTGCTAAAACTATACACCTGTTAATTAAAGGGAACTATGTATAGACTTGGTTCATAAAATTGTGGACCTGTTCATTCAGGGGAACTAAGTACATACCTGGTTCATAAAACTGTGGTCCTGTTCATTCAGAGGAACTATGTACAGACCTGGTTCATAAAACTGTGGACCTGTTTATTCAAGGGAACTAAGTACAGACCTGGTTCATAAAACTGTGGACCTGTTCTTTCACTGGAACTTAATTAGTACAGACATGATTCATGAAACTGTTTACCTGTTCATTCTTGGGAACTAAGTACAGACATGGTTTATAAAACTGTGTACCTGTACATTCTAGGGAACCAAGTACATACCTGGTTCATGAAACTGTGAATTAACTAAGTACAGACTTGGTTCATTAAACTGTGTAACTGTTCAGTCAGGGATCTAGGTACAGACTAGGGTCATTAAACTGTGCACATGTCCATTCGAGGGAATTTAGTACATACTTGGTTTATAAAACTGTGGACCTGTTCATTCAGTGGAACTTAGTACAGATTTGGTTCATAAAACTGTGCACATGTCCATTCAGGGGAATCATGTACAGACATGGTTCATAAACCCAAGAACCTGTTCATTCAGGAGAACTAAGTACAGACTTTGTCCATAAATCTGATAACCGGTCCATTTAGGGGAACTAAGTACAGACATGGTTCATAAATCCGAGAACCTGTCCATTCAGGGGAACTAAGTACAGACTTGGTTCATAAATCCAAGAACCTGTCCATTCAGGGGAATTATGTACAGACTTAAATTTGAGGGAGGCACACTGGAGCACTGATAGAGTGCTAGACTCATAATCCATAGGTAAATGGTTTGATTTTCAGTGGAATCATAATGCATTCTCAGCAATCAGTAACTGTTGTCAAGCGTAAGTATTGGTAGAAAGTCAAAGAAGCAATCACTGAGTGTAGTTAACAAAACTGTGGGATTTTTCTCTCCCAATATAGAGTTACCGTTACCTATAATTCTGCATATACACACTAAGTGAAATTTTCCTCTCTCAAAAATAAATAAAATGTGGGTGCTGTGAAAGTGACAAGTGCAACAAAGTTGCCCCGAAGGCACATGTGAAGTTTCAATTCAATATCTGTATTAGTTTTGGAGACAGTAACTTGCATGTAAGACTTTAACCAGAATTTTCTAAGTCCAAAAGGGGGCATAATTTGCCCAAAATACATGTCAGAGTTATAAGATTTGACCCAATGAGGTTGGTAATTGATCTAGAAAAAGAAAAAATAAGTTTCAAATCTATATGCCTTTTAGTAATAGCTGTATGTACTTGCACGCAAAACTTTAACCAGAATTTTCTAAGTACAAAAGGGGGCATAATTTGGCCAAAATGAAGGTCAGAGTTATGGGACTTGCTGCTATTAACTAGTTTTATAACCCCGAAGACACATGTGAAGTTTCAATTCAATATCTGCATTAGTTTTGGAGACAGTAACTTGCATGTAAAACTTTAACCAGAATTTTCTAAGTCCAAAAGGGGGCATAATTTGCTCAAAATACATGTCAGAGTTATGGAACTTGACCCAGTGAGGTTGGTAATTGACCTAGAAAAAGAAAAAACAAGTTTCAAAGCTATATGCCTTTGAATGATAGCTGTATGTACTTGCGTGCAAAAACTTAACCAAGGTGTGACGCCAACGCCGACGCCAGGGTGAGTAGAATAGCTAGACTATTCTTTGAATAGTCAAGCTAATAAATGAAGATAATGGATATTCTTCTTGTTTCTTACCAATATCTTACTTTCACTCATGTCATCATTTTTCGATTTCGTACAGACATTCTAAACCAAACATGGTGGAAATGAACATGCTAAAAAATTTCACCTCAAGTGTGGCAATTAGCTTTAACCTTTAGCCTGGCTGGCTGCAAGTCATTCTGCCTGTGCGACCAGTGCAGACCAAGAACAGCCTGCAAGTCATTCTGCCTGTGCGACCAGTGCAGACCAAGAACAGCCTGCAAGTCATTCTGCCTGTGCAACCAGTGCAGACCAAGAACAGTCTGCATGTCCATGCAGGCTGATCATAGTCTGCACAGTTCACTTTTTAATCTGTAAATTTTCAGTGAACGTCTCTTTAAATAATAAGTGGTACTGCCCAAATTGCATGATAGACCAGTCCATTTTAGAAATTTAGCAGGATAAAGGTTAAAGATTTATCATAAATTAGGAAATGAAACATTTCAAAGACTGAAATAAAACAGACAGAAAAACCTGACAAATTAATTGTAAAATTTAATTCAAAATACCATGATTCGCTTCATCCTGACCCCATCTCCAGATTTTCAAGGAAAGTTCATAGTAAGGATACGTGGAGGGGTATGGGTAGTTTGGCAATATTGCCATGTTTGGTCCTGCTACCCCTGTGCTTGTATAGTTCTCCCAAAGGCTGTAGTCGATCAAAGAACGTGTAGAACGATCTCCGTAAGATCCGTATAACTTCCAGCTGCAATGTAAGTTTTACTGTAAGCTGGGTAATAATTTCAATAACTATATTAATAATATTTTCACAACTATTCAAGCAAAGTTCATTCTGTAAACTTGAAACAAGTGTGACTACTTTTAACCAGTTTTGCTTTTAATTATCTAACATGGCTCCATTATGTTTTTGTCAGTTAAACACAGAAGGAAGTCAGGCGATAAACACACATTGATAATGCAAACTGGTGAGAGACCATTATGACATAAAATAGTTGCTTAATGCCAAGTTCATTTCTACTCAGATGAATGAACTTCTGTACAATTTTTATCATCATGTAACAATGAAAAAAAAAAAGATGCCTTTTTGTAGTTTATCATCTGTTTTAACATGGCTCATCATTCAGACGCTTGGTTATTTAAGCACTCAGGCTAATGCTCTCCTGGTTCAGTTCCTGTGAATGTAGACACTGAACCATGGAGAAACAATAATGATGATAAAAAATTCAAAGGTGGAAAAATATATTCTATTATTTATGTCTTTAACAAAATAGCTTAAATGCAAAAATCTCAGACCACATAAACATAAGCATATTATTTGATACTCATTTTGGTTTGTACTATGAACTGTTAAGGTCTAAAAAAATTCTGTTTTAGGTATGATAACATGCTAAAAACAAGAGGACCATGATGGTCCTGAATCGCTCACCTCTTCCCACATGACCCAGTTTTGAGTATGACGTCGTTTTTTCTATTATTTGACATAGTGACCTAGTTTTTGAGCTCATGTGACCCAGTTTTGAACTTGACCTAGATATTATCAAGATAAAAATTCTGACCTATTTTCATGAAGAACCATTGAAAAATATGGTCTCTAGAGAGGTCACAAGGTTTTTCTATTATTTGACCTATTGACCTAGTTTTCGAAGGTACGTGACCCTGTTTTGAATTTTACCTAGATATCATCAAGGTAAACATTCTCACTAATTTTCATGAAGATCTCATGAAAAATATAGCCTCTAGAGAGGTCACAAGGTTTTTCTATTTTTATACCTACTGGGCCTAGTTTTTGACCTCACGTGACCCAGTTTCGAAACTGACCTAGATATCATCAAGGTGAACATTCAGATCAATTTTCATGAAGATCCATTGAAAAATATGGCCTCTAGAGAGGTCAAAAGATTTTTCTAATTTTAGACCTATTGACCTAGTTTTTGACCGCAGTTGACCCAGTTTCAAACTTGACCTAGATATCACCAAGATGAACATTCAGACCAACTTTCATACAGATCCCATGAAAAGTATAGCCTCTAGAGAGGTCACAACGTTTTTTTATTATTTGATCTACTGGCCTAGTTTTTTAAGGCACGTGACCCAGTTTCAAACTTGACCTAGATATCATCAACTTGAACATTCTGACCAATTTTCATGAAGATCCATTCAAGGGTATGGCCTCTAGAGAGGTCACAAGGTTTTTCTATTTCAAGACCTACTGACCTAGTTTTTGATCGCAGTTGACCCAGTTTCAAACTTGACCTATATATCATCAAGATAAACATTCAGACCAACTTTCATATAGATCCCATGAAAAATATGGCCTGTAGAGAGGTCACAACATTTTTTCATTATTTGACCTACTGACCTCCTTTTTGAAGGCACGTGACCAACTTTTGAACATAACCTAGATATCATCAAGATGAACATTCTGACCAATTTTTATGGAGATCCATTCACAAGTATGGCCTCTAGAGAGGTCACAAGGTTTTTCTATTTTTAGATCTACTGACCTAGTTTTTGACCGCACATGACCCTGTTTCGAACCTGACCTAGATATCACCAAGATGAACATTCAGACCAACTTTCATACAGATCCAATGAAAATACGGCCTCTAGAGAGGTCACAAGATTTTTCTATTATTTGACCTACTGACCTAGTTTTTGATGGCACGTGACCCACTTTCAAACTTGACCTAGATATCATCAAGATGAACATTCAGACCAACTTTCATACAGATCCCATGAAAAATATGGCCTCTAGAGAGGTCACAATGTTTTTCTATTATTTGACCTACTGACCTAGCTTTGATGGCACGTGACCCACTTTCAAACTTGACCTAGATATCATCAAGTTGAACATTCTGACCAATTTTCATGAAGATTTCACGAAATATATGGCCTCTAGAGAGTTCACAAGGTTTTTCTAATTTTAGACCTACTGACCTGGTTTTTGACCGCATGTAATCCAGTTTCAAATCTGACCTAGATATCATCAAGATGAATATTCAGACCAACTTTCATACAGATCCCATGAAAAATATGGCCTTTAGAGAGGTCACAAGGTTTTTCTATTTTTAGACCTACTGACCTAGTTTTTGACCGCACGTGACCCAGTTTCAAACTTGACCTAGATATTATCAAGGTGAACATTCTGACTAATTTTCATGAAGATCTTGTGAAATATATGGCCTCTAGAGAGGTCACAAAGTTTTTCTATTTTTAGACCTACTGACCTAGTTTTAGATGGCATGTGACCCAGTTTCGAAACTGACCTAGATATCATCAAGATGAACATTCTGACCAACTTTCATAAAGATCCCACAAAAAATGTGACCTCTAGAGTGGTCACAAGCAAAAATTTACGGATGGACGGATGGACGACGCATGATCACAAAAGCTCACCTTGTCACTTTGTGACAGGTGAGCTAAAAATTAGGGTAGGTAGGTCTGAAATTTTCTCTTTTTTTGGAATTTTTATTTATAAAGTGAGACTTTTCTGAAATCATTTTTGTGTCAAAAAATGAATACAAATAAGGGGGTTATGCCTTTAAAGCATTAGTAAGTTGATTTCTAGCACCACTGACCATGTTTTTCGGCGACGCCGTCTAAATTCGTTTTCTTTACCTATGCCACGTGACTTCAGTTTGCAAATCAAACTACTTGATAACGCATTATAGTTACTTTATCAAAATGGAAGATTTATGCAACACTCTGCCTGATTGGACGAGAATGTCAATTTCTTTCACTCTGTTGATTGTGCTACGCTGAGTGAAATGTTGACAAAGCGTTTATCCTAAACGACGCTGTTCACGGTTTTAAAGCTAACTTTGGCTCAGTATATTTAGCAAGAATATTGATATATCTCAAAATGATAAGTAAGTTTAATAAATATGATAAAAACCTGTTCAATACCAACATATATTAAATTAAAGAAAGAGCTGAATACGGTCTGCGTATCACACAAATAAGGGTGTGATAAGAGTCTTTTATGTAGAGAAGTGCTTTTAAAAGATTTTCCTTGTTACAGTTGTCGTCTGTATATGAAAAGGTTTCTTGCTTTTGTGACTGATTCAGATTGCATATTAAAATGACTACTTGTTTGCTTTGATATATTTGTTATAAATTATTTAACTGATTTATTATATATGAATATTTTTCTTTAGTATGGTATGCAAATATTGAACTCAGTTGAAATCTGTTTTATTATATATATGCTATATAATGACTGAATCTCTTTACACTGAAATGAAGGTACGCTGCATACAGTTTATCTATGTGATATGACTATGGTCAAACTTTGCTTATGAAACAGAAATATTGAAATAATTACAAATGTATGTTTTACTTGACCTTCACTTTTTTATAGGTGTGACGTCATTGTCCAAAGATTCATGAATAGCAAATATGCTATTTGTTATAGCGGGATCAGTTGGCCTATTTTAGAAATAAATAAAAATAATAAATAAAAAAATCCCTTAATTGATTTTTCTCATGTATTCTAATCAAACTTGATTTGTAGCAGCTTTATTAGGCCCGCAGCCAACTTTGTTCAGCTGGGACATTTGACCCCTTTTAAGGGCTGCTACAGCTAAAACTGGAAATGCCTTTATACAGCATCTCATGAACAGCTTGGTGGATCTTTGTCATACTTGGTCTGGGGCATCATTATAAGGTCCTCTTCCAAATTTATTTATATAGGAACTTGGGCCCTATTAGGGACCACTACAGCTAAAAGTAGATATGCCTTTCTTCGCATTAACCACTAAAATGTAATGGATTTTTATCAAACTCGATGTGTAACAATATCGTAAGGTCTCCTGCTATTTTGTTACAAATGGGGATAGGGACCAATTTAGCTAAAAATATAAACACGTTTAATGACCTCTTCTCATGAACCGCTTCACGAATCTTCATCAAACTACTGCTGTAATTATTCGTCTAAGGATAAACGAAACAAAATTGCAACCCTACGAAACCTTTGCGAAAAATCAAAAGAGAACCATTTTAATTGTTAAAATGCAGTGTTTAGTTTTGCAATTTGAAAAATGTTAGATGAAAGATGAATGTTAGATGAAAAATTCATAAACTTCTTTCCTTATTACAATTCGCCGACCATCATTTTTAAAGATATTTCTTGTAAGCATTAAAAGGGCAGTGTCAAAAAGTTGAAAAAAATATTCTTCAAGTTGAAAAAAATATTCTTCAAGGCCATAAAAACATCTAGGGTCAGGCCAAAAATTTAGGGTAGGTCGGGATACCTACGTACCTTTTACGCCTAATCACTATTCACATAGGGCTACTTTTCATGCATTTCATGGTTGCTTTTTTCTGTTTTTGTTCTTGTTGGGTTTAATGTCACAAGGGCACAATTATAGGTCATGTGGCACTTTTCCAGCTTTTTGTAGTGGAGAAGGTGCCTAGGTGGCCTCTGTATATTACTCTGGCACAGGCGGCACCTGGAGAGAACTGCCGACCAAAGCTACCTCTTTGAAAAATTATTAAATTTGATTAAAAGTTATTCAAAGTCAGTGACCATAACCACTCAGCCACAAAAGTCAAAGTCAAACCAAAAGAACACAGTTAATTTAGACATTCTCTTCATCCTAAAACGTTAAAAAAATCACATAAGAACAAAATGACCCTTGTAGCCACAACCATAAAATTCTTAGCCAGAGAAATTTAAAGGTTTTACAGTACCTACTTGCTTACAAACAACAAAACTGCTAAAAGCCCATTCTCTTAACCCTTATCATGCTGGACACAATTGATTCTGCCTTTACGACCAATGTAGATCATGATCAGCCTGCACATCTGTGCAGTCTGATCATGATCTGCACTGTTTGCCATTCAGTCAGTATCTTTTTGGTAAGCACCCCTTTAAACAGTTAATGGTACTGTCCAAATTGAAAGATGGACAATTTCATTATAGAAATTTAGCAGGGTAAGGGTTAAAAACTTACACGTAGTAGAAGTATACACCCGTTGTCCAGCCCTCTATCATAGATTTCAGGCCATATCTGCTATCAGGATTAACACGAGGGCCGCAGTTAGTCACACACCTACAAAAACATAGAAGACAAAAGTCATTTCAGATAAATTACCAGAACTGCAGCAGGTCAATTATGTTTAGGGATATTTTGATACAAAATCAGTTTCAAGAGCACTTGAAGACTCAAGTACAAAAATGAAATTCATAATATGGTTCCAGCTTTATATGACATCTTACCAGTGTGTGGTATTTTGAGTTTGACAAACAAAAGCTGCCAAAAAAAATCATGCGCTCAACTGCTCAAAAGAAATTATCACAGTCTTAATGATATATATTACATATTTAGTACTCTGAATATATCCTAAAAAAACTTTTTTATATTCTATAAAAAAAATCATAACAAGTTAAGACAAGAAACGCGGCAATGCCACGAAACCAGGTTTTCAACACTTTTCATAAGAATAAACAAGAGATGTCACTAATGGTGACAAATGCCCCCCGCAGCACCTTGACCTTTGACCTGGTGACCCCAAAGTCAGTAGGGGTGGTGTACTCAATAAGTACTATCAGCATGTGAAGTTTGAAGGTCCTGAATGAAGTGGTTTGCATGTAAAGTGCCTTCATGCAAAAAGTTAACGTTGGCCCCTGTGACCTTGACCTTTGACCTGGTGACCCCAAAGTCAGTAGGGTTGGTGTACTCATAAAGTATTATCAGCATGAAAAGTTTGAAGGTCCTGGGTGAAGTGGTTCGCAAGAAAAGTGCCTTCATGCAAAAAATTAACGTTGGCCCCTGTGACCTTGACCTTTGACCTGGTGACCCCAAAGTTAGTAGGAGTGGTGTACTCAATAAGTACTATCAGCACGTGAAGTTTGAAGGTCCTGGGTGCAGTGGTTCGCGAGTAAAGTGCCTTCATGCAAAAAGTTAACATTGGCCCCTGTGACCTTGACCTTTGACCTGGTGACCCCAAAGTCAGTAGGGGTGGTGTACTCAATAAGTACTATCAGCATGTGAAGTTTGAAGGTCCTGGGTGCAGTGGTTCGCGAGTAAAGTGCCTTCATGAAAAAAGTTAACGTTGGCCCCAGTGACCTTGACCTTTGACCTGGTGACCCCCAAAGTCAGTAGGGGTGGTGTACTCAATAAGTACTATCAGCATGTGAAGTTTGAAGGTCCTGGATGCAGTGGTTTGCGAGTAAAGTGCCACCCTAACCTAACCCTAATCCTATTTTTAGTAACAATGACCTTGACCTTGATCCCAGAAACCCCAAAATCAATCCCAAGCTACAACTTTATATAAGTTTTCTATACACCAAGTTTCATCATGATAGCTCATTCCTAAGTTAAGTTATTGACCGAAACCCTTTTTCTATTTTAAGTAACAGTGACCTTGACCTTGACCCCAGAAACCCCAAAATCAATCCCAGCCTTTGTCTTGATATAAGCTACATACAAACCAAGTTTTATTCAAATATCTTTACCGAAACAAAAGTTATTGACCGGAAACACCAGTTTGACGCCGCCCGCCTGACCAACGACATACCCCAATCTAATAACTCAGGTTTTCGTTGAAAACCTGGTTAAAAATCATAACAACTTGCTGGCAAAACTTAAACCAAATTTTCTACATAAAACAAGCAAACCATTGTAATAATTTCAACCAAGAGTTATCAAACATTTTTATGTAAGTAGGTTAGATGACTACGGCCATGTGCAAAGTTAAACTCTAATTCATGTAGGTTCTACAGACTGACATACATGATGAAAGTTTAACTTAGTTTTATAACTAAAACTAGATGCCCACAGGCAACATGTCAAGCCCACCAGCTGTCAAGATCTGACATGACATTTGACCTCCATCTATGCATGACCTTAACCTTTGAGATAGGAACCTGGGTTTTTTGCATGACACTCTGTCTCACTGAGATTAACATTCACGCCAAATATAAACAAGATTGCTCCATGCATGTCAAAGTTATGGTCCGAACAAACAAATTCGGATGGATGCACTGATGTATTGACGCACGCACACACATACACCTAACAGCCATTTTGGATGACTCTGTCTTTGCTTCCGCAAGAGACTCGGCAAAAAGGCTATAATTCCCATTTTAAACTGAGAGTTATGTAGCCTGATAGTGTCAGTATCTTTGATGGCAGGGAAGTCTTATGTGAGCATGCAGTGCATCTACTGAGATATGGCCTTGCATCCAAAACACAATCACTTCTCTATCACATTATTTACAATCAATACATACTGAATTCCAAAAATGGGTGGGTCACCAGCTGAAATGTAGACTTCTTGAAAGGCGTCAGCAAGTCGGCCATCTTTTCGCACAACTAGACGTATTTGTACAGAGTCAGATTCATACATTTCTCCTGTCATCATCTCAAGCACTTGTCCAGATGCGTTTACAACACGACCTGTGTCAAAATCAACTTGTTCTGTATAAATTTATCTTCAGAGGCTTTAAACAAAATGATTTTTGATAGTACAGTCAAACCTGTGCTAAAGACCACCTCGAAATAAAGACCTCCTCGGAACTAAGACCACCGTTAAGACCACCTCAAAATTAAGACCACCTCGGAATAAGGGACATTATTATAAAACCTGTTTAATGATGGCAATATTTTTTTATTCTTGCCATTGAACCTTAAATGGTGCAAGTCTACATGTGTTAAGTGACCATCTGTCCAGCAAGTTCACTTTTTTCATTTCCCAAGGTGGTTTTTACAAACAGTTTTGACTGTACTGCCCATTCAAAGAAGCAGATATATCAAATATGAGCCATGCCATGAGAAAACCAACATAGTGGCTTTGCGACCAGCACGGATCCAGACCAGCCTGCGCCTCTGCACAGTCTGGTCAGAATCCATGCTGTTCACTAACAGTTTCTCTAATTGCAATAGATTATGAAAGGGAACAGTATGGATGCTGACCAGACTGCGCGTATGCGCAGGCTGTTCTGGATCCATGCTGGTTGCAAAGCCACTATGTTGGTTTTCTCATGGCGCGGCTCATATCAGCTTGTTTTAAACCTGAAGCTTTCAACACAACTTTGATATCAGCCACACAACATAACCTATATTTACAAACAAAATTTCACAATACAAAGTTTGCGAATTAATCTAGCATAAATCAAACTTTTCAGTCTATCAAAGCACATTAAATACTGTTTTTTTGTTCTTCTGTGTAGCCATATAGCTTGAAAGAAATAATAGTTATTAATGAAATTATATATGAAGAAACAAAAACCTTTCTGGAAAAAGAACTAAACAGTGTTACTGTATAATTTTGACAGGGTTAAAAATTGCCTTAAATCATCATACAAGTAAAAGGCAAAACAGTGCAAAAAAAAGGATAAAACAGTTTAAAGTAAAAATACATATATATGGCAAATACTACATAGCTTAAAGTATACTGTCTTTGTCCATTTGTCCAAAACTGGACTGTGCAATAATATCCTTTTTTATCATATGTTTGACGTCGTGGGAGTGAAATAAAGCCACATCATAAATTTGATAATATACTAGTGTAATAAAGCTTTGACGTCAACGTCATTAAAAGTATGAGAGACATTGGTCAAAGACCTGTTTATTATAGTAAAAGAAAGTAATTGTTTCATGTTTTGGCAGGAAAAGCTCACATGTGATACAAAGAACATTGCATTTTTGACTTTCCACATTGAATTTATTAAACTCATTGAATAAAATTGATAAAATGCAAGGCAGAGCCTCGCATTTTATGCTGCTTTCTCCTTGATTCGAGCCTCTTAAATCTTTTAGGGGTGCGCATATTTTGGTAAACCTGTTCAATTAAATAATTTTTGTTTGATGTTACAAAAATATTTGCATTTAACAATGGACATTAAGAATTACAATGTTATCATCTTTTATATGTACTTTTTTTGCATGAGACGGAAGGAGGTCAAACTCCACATCATTTTAAAACTTTCTCATCGATTTGAGCCCTTTGTTTGGTAGGTCAATAAGTGTTAATGTTTGTACAGTGTATTTCCATAAAGCAAATTTCTATCAAGACTGAATTCTTGTCCACTTGTTACAACAGCTGAAATATGCTCAGGATGCTTTTAATTTGAAATTTGGACCCACAATATTACCCACTGTGTAATTTCCTTTTGATGTAAAATATTAAAACAGGTATTTACTCAATTTTTCAGTGGTTTCATGACTAACATTTTCCAAGGCATTTTAAAATGTAAATGACAAAAGTTTCTGATGGAAGAACATGCTACATGAGCATGAATTTTACTAAAACACAAGGGCTCGAATCGATGAGAAAGCTTAAATCGACGAGAAACAGGCATATTACTTTATTCAATTCGTTCAATAAATTCAATGAGAAGACACCCATGTAATATCCTCTATAAAGTGTGATAAAATACTTGTTATATTTACCTGAAGAGTCCAACTTGTCTATCTTGTTACATCCTCGGTCTGATGGATCCTGATACGTGCAGTTATTTTGCGGCATTTTCTTTTTTGGATTAAAGTCATTATCATATTCTTCAGGCCACCCCTCACATAGCCTCCGACACAGCCATATAAACTCCATTCCAGTTTTATCTTCTGTATCCTCCACGTCGGGATCATACGAGAACGAACCTCCGTCAACCTGCAGAGGGACCAAGTCACCCCATCTGCGCATTATAAATTCCCCACCGGCAATTCCCACTACTAATGGTGTTGGAATGATACGAATATAGACATCATCAATGGTATACATGCCCATTAGCTCATCCATACTAGTATTTAACCAGAAACGGTATAAGCCATATTCTAGTGTATTACCTTCAAGGATCAAGTTTCTTGCTCCTATAGAGAAAATATCAGCATCTTTTAAATCAGTTATTTCTGTCTCATTCCCCCAGTCAATGTTTTGCTTGAAAACTCTCCACCAATAATATGCAATTTTTGTTGCCGTGCAATTTATTTTCACATCGGAATATACAACAAGCTTTTCTGATCTGTATGCCGTCCTCATGTCAGGGTATTCAGAGTCGCAAAATGGTGGATCACATGTATTTGGCGCAGTCAGATTGACATAAGGCCACCAGCAGGGACCTTTAGTGACCCCTGTTAACCATATTGCAGATTCCTCGGACACCCGATTTTTACATGTCAACACTGTTTCATACAGTCCGGGAACCATATAAATTGTTCTTATTGTTTCATTCCATTTTGCAATAGATTCTGGAGAAACCGTTGTGGTTGAAGGTGTCATAGTGGTTGTGGTTGAAGGTGTCATAGTGGTTGTAGGTGTTGTTGTGGCTGAAGGTGTCATAGTGGTTGTAGTTGATGTTACCGCTGATGTAGTACTTAATGTTGTTGCTGTTGCTGAAGTTGCTGAGGTTGCACTGGTTGTTGCACTGGTCATTGTACTTGTTGTGGACGAAGCTGAACTTGTTGTTGAACCAGTTACCAAAGATGATGAAGTACTAATTGTTGTTGTTGTAGTTGCCAGATGTAAATAACGTCTGCTTTCCCATTCATTGGATGACAAATGAATAAAATGGTCAACATTTGCAGCTAATAAAGATGCCCACTCAGGGATGGAGGAGCAATAGCTATAATCACCAAAGAACTGATAACGGCTTGGAATTGCAGTTTCTTCGACAAAGTCTATCATATAACAGCCCTCTGTGGCGATATTTCCTGGATAAACTGGAAAGTCAAATGTTGTGTTCTTTGATCTAGGTGTGTTTGATGATATTGAAATATCAAAACAACCTCTGTGTACATAAATCGAAACATTAACGTTAGCAGAACCAACAATGTTAGAAGCATACAGCTGTACATAGTATGAACCAGTATTATCATAGTGGTGTAAGGCAAAATCCTTGTAGAAGATGCTGTCACTAGTTGTATCATCATATACCCAGTCAAAGGTCATGTGACTTCCACGATCATATGACGCTTGAAACCAAACGTAATGTTCTTGTGCAAAATAGTCATTATTTGAACCACCTCCAGCTTTTTTAATGTTTGTCACCTCGTCAAAGTCATATACTGTTACCTGTAAGTTTGTAATTCCTTCATATATGTCCAACGTGTCTGAAAATGTCTCTTGACTAACGATATTCCAGATTGTGATATCAACAGAATAATTACCTCCCTTGGTATATGTATGGTCAAAGGTCAGCATGAGATCATGATTGGGAGAATAACTGACAACAAGGGCAGTCGTAGGTAGAGGCTGGATGGATGTAACAGTTCCATCTCCAAAGTCTATCTGATATGAGGCATTTGTCGGCAGCTGCTTTCTGTTGTCAAATTGAAGTTCAAATGAGTGTGTGACTGAGTAATCCACAGTGTAGGGTGGGCCCATGTAACTGACCTTTGTCAAGCTAATGGTTTTGAAGGCAACTACAGGGTTTTGGACAATAACTGGTCCAATCAGTGAGTAAGCAGACTGGTGATTTATACTGTTGTTGGCAAAGAGATGAATATTGTATACACCTGGGCTTACAAATGTATGGTTAACCGAGACAGAGTTTGACCTTGAACACGAGTCAGTATGATCAGCAGAGCCATCTTGGAAATTCCATCTGCAAATTGCTCTTGTACCACCAGCCATTGAAGCTTGAAAGTTAGAGTGATGATTGGTGATCACATACAAAGGGTTAGGGGTCAACTCAAGGTCATATATCATCTCATCCACGTCAACAACTTCATACAATGTGATCCAGCTGACAAGGTTGGAAACATTCATTGACACATTATATGTTCCTGCTGCAGTATAGGCATGAAACATGGCAAAGACGACAGCATCTTGATCTGTCACATTAAACGGATCAACAGTAACTGTTCCATCTTGAAAGTCTACTGTAATAATGGCTTCAGTCGCAGGTTCAACACCACCAAGAAACGTCAGGTTAAAAGGAACATAAACTGGTGAACCAAAAATTAATACATGCGGGGTGGTAGAAGTTGAGTCCAGGTTAGTTACTGGATATTGTACAACTACAGTGTAGGAATCATTAAAGTAATCAACTGGATTATCAAGTTCTAGAAACAAATTGTATGTTCCAGGCAATATGTACGAGTGCTGACTTGAAATATTGTCTGGGGCTTGTAGAAGTTCAGTGTAAAATGAAATGTTAGGAGTATCATCACCATAACTTATTGTTGTGTTGAATCTCGAGCACCAGGTCATTTCTATGTACAATGTAGTCATTTCAAGTACAGGCAGGAACAGCCGGTCAATTGTTATGGCTAAATTTGTGATCAGATAGTCAACCCATACTCCTGTAGTATAATTCTGCACCGGACTCACCAGGTTACTGACATTACCATACACACTGTAATATCCGTAACCATGGTAATCAGAGTCATATATCACAGCAACACCAGTTCCGCTGTCAAGAATATAAGCAGTATCCAAGGTTGTGTTTCCAAATGTAACAGTGACATTCATGTCCGACCCTGCACTGACACTGAGCATCATATTTGTACTAATCTGCCCATAAGGTATAGGCTCTATCTCATGTATTACAAAATTTTCAATGATCACTTGCACAATCAAGGTGAAGGTAACATTTACAGATGAGACAAGGTTAGATGCAAGTATCTGTACAGAAAACTGTCCTGTACTTGTGTAGCTGTGCCATATATAACCATCAAAATCTGTAAGCAAAGCAGAAAATAGAAGCTAACTGTAGAATACTAGTTGAAAGTTTAAAGGGTTACCTTTCATACCTGTACTAATTTTAATACTAGATGCAAAGTTTAAAGGGTTACCTTTCATACATAATATTAATCTTTATAAGATAAACATCAATTGTGTCTGAATTCTTTCCTTAGTTATTATCCTAAAATGTATTTTATTTGACACAACAAATGGCTTAAATGCTTGTAATGTGGTAATGATCACCTAAAATAGTAAAAAGATGAGGTTCTTGCCTTTTCTTTTTGTATACTTGTTATACCTAATTTAACCACAGAGCGGAATCAAGCATACTCTAGATCAGGGCCTGTATTCATCAATGTTCTGGTTTTTGAATTAAAACTTTGACCTTAAAGTGCCATATATTTAATTCCCTTTAAACTTTGACCTCAATGAATTTCCACTGCTAAACTATGCACAGCATTTTGCTTTAGCAGCAGCTAAATTCATGCAAACTTTCTTAAAAATACAGCAAAAACACTTTTCAGGATTTAAAGTCTGAAGCTAAATTTCAGACTAAAAATGTTTATAAGTACGTGTTAAGATTTGGCAAAACAACAAACGGTTCTATTCATGGCCTTTCATTTACAATGTTAGTGGTACTATTACAAACAGAGCAGAGCAAACATATTTAAGTTACAGTGTTAATTTGTTTTCCTTAAGCCTGTTCAAATGTAAATTTTAACTCACCACTAACAGAAGCATAAGTCATTACACCACAGCCAGATGTTCCATTTCCACCTGTACAGTTTGTTGTACCATTCATCACTGCAAAGTTGTAGATGGTACCATCCCCCATGTCAGCTATGAAATTTACATCAGTTCCTGAAACAAAATCATAAAAAAGTATTGTCATCCTAAACAGCTCCACCTTGCTGGTTCACAATCCTGGAACACTGATAAGGCTAACTACTATAGTTCACAATTCAGGAACACTGGCAAGGTAAACTATTAGTTTACAATTCAGAGGCACTGGCATGGTAAACTACTAGCTAACAATTCAGGAACACTGACACAGAAATCTACTAGTTCACAATCCTGGAACACTGATAAGGCTAACTACTAGTTCACAATTCAGGAACACTGACAACGAAATCTACTAGTTAACAATTCAGGAACACTGGCAAGCAAAACTACTTGTTCACAATTCAGGAACACTGACAAAGAAATCTACTAGTTCGCAATTCAGGAACACTGACAAAGAAGTCTACTACTTAACAATTCAGGAACACTGGCAAGCAAAATTACTAGTTCACAATTCAGGAACACTGACAAAGAAATCTACTAGTTAACAATTCTGGAACACTGACAAAGAAAACTACTAAGTTCACAATTCAAGAACACTGACAAAAAAATCTGTTAGTCAACAATTCAGGAACACTGGCAAGCAAAACTACTACTTCACAATTCAGAAACATTGACAAGGTAAACTACTAGTTAACAGTTCAGGAACACTGACAAGGTAAACTACTTGTTCACAGTTCAGGAACACTGACAAGGAAAACAACTTCTTCACAATTCAGAAACACTGACAAGGTAAACTACTAGTTAACAGTTCAGGAACACTGACAAAGTAAACTACTTGTTCACAGTTCAGGAACACTGACAAGGAAAACTACTAGTTCACAATTCAGGAACACTGACAAGATAAACTACTTGTTCACAATTTGGAAACACTGTAAGGTTAACTACTGGTTCACAATCCTGGAACACTGATAAAACTAATTACTGGTTCACAATCTGGAAATGGTATAAGGTTAACTACTAGTTCACAATTAATTCAGGAACACTGAAAATGTTATCAACATGTTCACAATCCAATTACACTGATGAGGTTAGCTACTTGTTCACAATCCAGTAGCACTGATAATCTTAACTACTGTTTCACAACCTAAGGAACACTGATAAGGTTATCTACTGGTTCACAATCCAGTAACACTGAAAATGTTATCAAATTGTTCACAATCCAGTAGACTAAGCACTGATAATCTTAACTACTGTTTCACAATCTAAGGAACATTGATAAGGTTATCTACTGGTTCACAATCCAGTAACACTGAAATTGTTATCAACTTGTTCACAATCCAATTACACTGATGAGGTTAGCTACTTGTTCACAATCCAGTAGCACTGATAATCTTAACTACTGTTTCACAATCTAAGGAACACTGATAAGGTTATCTACTAGTTCACAATCCAGTAGCTCTGATAATCTTAACTGCTGGTTCACAATCTAAGGAAAACTGATAAGGTTAGCTACTGGTTCACAATCCAGTAGCACTGATAATCTTAACTACTGGTTCACAATCTAAGGAACACTGTTAAGGCTAACTCTGCACAATACATAACAGACATACTGTAGAGAAAGTGGATCAAAAATAACGTTTTAAACTAACATGCTTCCATTGTTTAATGCTTGGATGTTTATACTAGATGTAACAACTATGTGAGGAGATATACCTTCTGTTATATTCCACATGATTAAGAAAGGAGTGTATTTCTCAACAGCAGTTCCATCAGTTGTTGCACTTAGGTTCTTGATCTCATCTTGAACTATCAGTATCAGCTGGCAAAAAAATAAAACAATAGCTAAAACCAAACCTTAAAATACTCAATAAAGTGCAGTCTTAAGTTTTTAAGTCACTGGCCCACTATATATTCAAACTGACTGTAATAAATGTGGCAGTGCATGAATTTTCCCAATATAAATATATATACATTGTAAAATAGAACTGAACTGGATAGTGTTAAATGTGTGTATACAGGACATTGATGCCCCTGTTCCTGTCTTTATATGGTTATATGTAACATGATGATAATGTTAACTGAATGGAATGCTGTTAAATGTGTGTGTGTGTGTGTGTGTGTGTGTGTGTGTGTGTGTTTCGGGTTTAATGTCTTTTCTAACAATTTTTCAGTCATATAAACGACAGTGTCTACTTGTAGCAGTGAGCACAATGCCCAACTTTATAGTGCTGCCTCACTGGAATATCACGCCGTAGACACATGACATGATACCCCACCCAGTCACATTATACTGACACCGGGGCTGACCAGTCCTAGCACTACCCTCTTAATGCGGAAGCTGCTAGTACCATTTTTTATGTCTTTGGTATGACACGGCCGGGGATCAAACCCACAACCTCCCACACTAGAAGCGGACGCTCTACCACTAGGCTACCAAGATGGTGTCCACAGGACATTGATACCCCTGTTTCTGTCTTTATATGGTTATATGTAACATGCTGATAATGTTACAAAAAATAAATTTTCATAGTACCTTTTTACCTTCGCTTTGGGGTGTCAGTATTCAGATGAGGGTAACAAGGATACTACAAAACATCACCAAGAAACACAAAATAAAAGAAACTAAGAGTATACATCTGTTTTTTAGAGGAGTGGGAGGGAAAGGAGGGAATAAATCTCAAATAAAACCCCAGGTTCACAACTTCACATGCTGAATAACACTGTGAGGCCTTTAATGCATATTTCTGACTAAGTCAAAGACCATAACTCTAGCTTCACCCAGTTAAATCAGAAATAAATGCAAAGGTGCACAAATCTACAAGCAGAATAATATTCCTATATGGTTTCCTGACTATAGGTCAATTTCTTTTTAAATGTATGGAACAGTTTAAGCCATTTCTGAACATTTTTATCACAGTTCTAACCTGACAGTGAAATCCAAAGCAAAACCCCAGGTGCACAATTTCAAATGCTGAATAATATTTTCATATTGTTTCCTGACTCTAGGTCAAATACTCTTTTACATATACACATGCAAAACAAACTTTCAGGCCCTTTTCTGCATATTCTTGTCCAAGTCAAGGGCTGTAACTCTGGTCTGGCAACAAAATCAAAGGTGCACGACTTCACATGCTGAAAAACAATCCTATTATGTTTTATGACTCTAGGTTGAAACTTTTCGAGATATACACCACACAAGTTTCGACATAAAACATAAGAACAAGGTTAAATGTATGTGCCCACCTGCTCCCTCCTCCCTCAGAAAAAAGTAATTGAGGGGCACATAAAGTAATAAAATACAGTGCTCAAGCATACTTAAGTCATAACTTGCTTAAAGTCTGGCCCTTTTTAACTAAAATCAGTAAAATTGTTCCTTAGAAACCTGCTAACAGGCAATACCTTCATCAGAATTTCTTAGTTTGAAAAAGAGCATAACTTAACCAAACTGTAAGCAATAGTTACAAAACCTACCATGTGGAATCCTCTTATAGTGCAAAAAATGTTTGAATGTGTGGTTTAAAAACATTTGGTCCAGTAGTTTCATGCCTACAGGCAAACTTTCAGGAAGTATTCACAAAGTTTCTATTTAAAAGAAAGGTAAAATGTTGAGCAAATGTAAGCCAGAGTTATGAAACTTGTTTTGTGGAATTAACTCATGATGCCAAAGGCCAGTGTGGAGTTTCAAAGCATTTTAACTAAAATACATATTAGGTTAAAAAGGGACATGATCTTGACAAAATAAAAGCTAGAGTGATGTTACCTGCCCTGCAATGTCATATAATGATATCAGAGCTATGTATAAAGTTCAAAGCATTCAGTTAAGTAGTTTTTAAGACACCTGCAAAAATGCCACAGAGCAGATACACAAGTTGCACAATTCTGATAAACTAGAAATGCATCCATAGGACACAGATGTCCCCACTATGTGATGTTAGGACATAGATAATATACGAGCCGCGTCAAGCATAAACAGCCGTTATCGTTAAATTAATTGTTCCGAGTAATATGACGTCAAATGTTAGAAATGACGTAACAAAATGGCGGCGCCCGTATTTTCACATGACAGTTTGTAAACAGAAGAAAATTTCAAGAAATGGATACGTTCGAGGTAATATTTTATAGAATTATTTGTAATGATGACAGAGAAAGTATTTTCAAATTGATTTACCCACATAACTTTTCAAAATATCAAGAGATCTACATCTATAATCATACAATATTCAAGCAAAGTCGAAGGTCAGGACCGGTCAAAATGCTTAGATTGTATAAATAATGTTGTTAGATTGCTTATTAACTTATGTCATTCTGGAATATAAGATAAGTGTTTAACACATCTCTACAAGGCAGATATGAATACTGATTTTTGTTTGCAAATGCTCATGCATAGATCTGCTGTATTACGAAGGTTCTATGCATAGGAACATATTTAGATTGAAAGCAATGCGGAAGCAAACATGAATATGTTGCCAATTAGATGCTTTAGCAAATATTCAATAAAAAAAAATCATCCTGTTTATTTATGTTGCAATGACCTTGGATGGTACGGATTTCGAAAAATTAAATCAACCTAATTTATCATCGCTTAATTACTTATCGTCGCAGTGGGCGAGTGGTTAGCGTGTTTGACTACAAGGACGAAATTTTCGACTTCGAAACCTCATCTAGTCAACTTTTTTTTCAACTTATTTTTTTCTTTCCTGTTTAGTATTTTTTTCATTAAATATATTTCAATGGCATGCCTCAATTACGAAATGTTTTATTTTTCATTTGCACAGGAGCTAAATGATCTTCTGTCATGCTTTGGATTGACAGACCAAACTAACATTGGCCGTTCTGCAGCAACTTATGATACTGATACTGATATTGATGAGGTGCAAGATGTTAGCATTGAATCCCGTCTTCAAAGATATTACACAGCTACCCACCTTGCAGAGGAATACGGTAATGAATCAGAAACTCAAGTTAATGAAGACACTAATGTAAATAGTGAAGATCCACAGTGTGATATTAACAATGTGAAAACAATTTATGAAAGTGGATGCAAATGTACAGAAAACTGCTTCAGTAATTTTACTTTTTCCCAGATTGAATCAAGCATTCTTAATGTAAGGGAAATGACAAAAAGTGAAAAGGAAATGCTAATTATGGGCACTCTCAAGAGGATAATCTCTGATGCTAGATGTAAGGGAAGTCGTAAACGTTCACGATATGAATATGTGTTTGAGGGTGTAACAGTGTGCCATGAAACATTTCTAGTGGTGTTTGATATTAAAGACAGACAACTGAGAAACATTAAACATCCCATTGAAGAACATGGTGCTCAGCCACATGTTCACGGCCACAGCGGTAGACGTGCCCCCAACGCATTTCCTCCTGAAGTAATTAAGGACGCAGTGCAATATATACTGAGCTACGCAAACGAAGAGGGACTCCCTCAGCCTGCGGCACCAAGAGGGCGAGAGGACGAGGCCCCAATTTACTTACCATCCTCGGACACAAAGCAGTCCGTACACAGTGAGTATGTAAAACGTTGTATGGAAGCTGAAAAGAGGTATGTTGGTTTAACAACATTTAAAGACGTATGGAAAAATTGTTTGCCACATATAAAAATAGCCTCTCCAAAGGAAGATGTGTGCAAAGTATGCGAGGACTGTAAGCAGGATATCAAGCTTGCCATGAGCAAAAATGACAAAAATACTTGCAACACAGAAGTACCACAATCATGTACTCCAAGCCAGGAAAGAAAGGGAACTATACGTAGAATGCGTGGAAAGGTCTACAGCAATGTTTGTTAACCGGGCACAACAAGACCAGGCTGCGGGAGATGTGATGTTAGGACATAGATTATATTATTACTATTAGAAGTGTGAGTCCTTTGAGTAATGGTGCTTTAACAGTAGAACTTGTACTGTATACAAATGTACTTGAAAAGAACTTCAAATATGACTGTAGGTATTTATTTTACCTTTAAATGATTTAATATTACATTGTCCTGTTAGGTGTAAAAAAAAATTGTTTCCGGTATCCTGACCTACCCTAAATTTATGGCCTTGGAGAATACTTTTTCAACTTTTTAACAAAAAGTTGCAAAACTGCATTTTTTATGCTTTAAACATGGCCAATGATGTTAGAAATCAACTTACTGATGCTCTAAAGGCATAACCACCTTATTTGTATTCATTTTTTGACACAAAAGTGTGACCTTGACTTTTCAGCAAGCGGTCTGGGTCTTACACTAAAAATATCGTCTGGTAATGGTGAATGTTTGTGTCAATATCATAATCATTCATTCATGCAAAAATTACAGACCTAAATTCTTCAACTTATAATGATGAACTTGACCTTTAAGGTCGGTATCTACAAGTAAGTCATGCCTTCAACATATTGTCTACTTATGATGCATGTTTGTGCTTAGTTACTTTAATATCCATTTATTCATACAAAAGTTATAGATCGGACATGAAACATGGAGTAATTTTTTTACTTCTAAGTATGCTCTTTACCTTTAAGGTACCGTTATAGGTCTTGAATTGGATACTTGTTAAGGCTTGTGAGGTTTGTGCTCAGTTACTTGAATATCCATGCATGTATACAAAGCTACAGAGCAGACAAGAAAAATTGCCTTTAATCTTTGATGTCTTAAGTGTGACCTTGACCTTTAAGGTAGTGGTATAAGTCTTGAACATCTTGTTATGGAGAATTCTGTGCCAACATATCTGGATATCCATAACTGCATAAAATGTTACAAAGTAAACAAGAAAATTGACCTTTAAATCTTGACCTCTTAGTTTGACCATGACCTTTAAGGCAGGAGTATGGCTCTTCAATGTGACATGTCATCTTGTTTTAGTGGTTATTTGTGCCAATTTATTTTAACCCTTAGCCTGCTGGCGGCAAGTGATTCTGCCTTTGCGACCAGTGCAGACCAAGATCAGCCTGCACATCCATGCAGTCTGATCATGGTCTGCACTGTTCGCTATTCAGTCAGTAAATTTTCAGTGAACACCCCTTCAAATGATAAATGGTATTGCCCAAATTGAATGAAAGACCAGTCCATTTTAGAAATTTAGCAGGCTAAGGGTTAATATCTGACAATGCAAAACAAAGTTACTGGCTGGCCACTATATAACTTGAAGTCATCTCAAGATGCTAACGGCTGGCATGGAGTTTGAAAACATTTGCTCTAGCAGTTTCTGAGAAACCTGCGCTTACATGCAAAATTTTATCCAAAATGTATAAGTAAAAAAAACTTTAAAAAGGCATAATTTTGACAAAATAAAAGCTAAAGCTATGCAACTTGCCCTGTGTGGCTGGTCACCTTATGATATTACTATTATACCAGATTTATATAGCGCCCCTTTCATGATAAACATGTTCAAAGGTGCTTTACATAGCACAAAGGCAGCCACTCAGTGCACCAAATTCGTCCTCTACTAGTACGGACACAGAGCGATCTGACCAGTGGGGCAGAGTGAGACGAAGCCCCCAGATCAGAGAGAAAGAAATCCCTTTAGATACAGGCATGTCCGGCTAACTTAGCCTAGCTCTTTGCAAACAGACAGTGTGGTTCTTTAACATGCCCGGTGTATAGCACTCAAGAGCATCTCAGAAAATTTCAGTGCCTTGACCAGGATTCAAACCCTGGACATCTGGATTAACAGTCAAGTGTGTAACCACTAGACCACCAGGCCACCTACAAAGGACATGACTGTAAAGTGTTTAAGAGCATTTAGTTCAATAGCTTTTGAAAAACCTGCTTAAATGTAAAACTGCGGATGCTGACACCGATGAAATGCTAGCAGTCAAAGCTTGACTATATGAACAATTTCATTTGCTTGAGCTAAGAGTGAATAATCCTATATCTTGTGAATTAGTAAATTACATATGAGCCGCGCCATGAGAAAACCAACATACTGGCTTCGTGATCAGCATGGATCCAGACCAGCCTGCGCATCCGCGCAGTCTGGTCAGGATCCATGCTGTTCACTTTCAAAGTCTATTGCAATTAGAGAAATTGTTAGCGAACAGCATGGATCCTGACCAGACTGCACGGATGCGCAGGCTGGTCTGGATCCATGTTGGTCACAAAGCCATTATGTTGGTTTTCTCATGGCACGGCTCATACAGTGCATTCGCGATGCTACAAATCGCAATTTAACGAAATACCGGTATACTACGAAAAGGTTTTGTGGTCCCGGCTGCTTTCCTTCTTATTTCTATGTTACAAATTCGTGGTTTTACGAAAATGCAATTTTACGAAAAATGCGCTCCTACGAATATATTGTTATGTCCTTAAAGCATGTTTTCAACTTGTTTAAGTGGCGATTTTACGAATACCTGTATCGTCTAAATTTTCACACCTTCCATAACGGCGTGAAAACGCTTTAGAGTGGAAAGTGTTACTATCATTTAGCTGGGCGTAAACAGTAATTAAAGTGTGAAAACTTAGTAATTAAATTCGAAACTCATACGCTGTACACTATGACAAAATTTAGTGGTTAATTTTTTCTCCTATAACTACCAGATCGGATGGCATACCAGTCACACTTGCTTCGATATCTATAAGTCTCAAACAATAACTGCATAAAGAAAATAAAAAAAATATTTAAGTCCTGATCGTCTGTTTATTGTCGTTTACATTCCAGATACCATCTGAGTTCAGATTCGAATAAGATTTGTAGAAAACCTAGATGTACATATAAAATTGGTATACATGACTGTATTCATATACGAAAATCACGTTTAAATATCACGGGTTACGACGTGTAGATATTAAGGTGCTGTATATTTCCTATGCTACGCTCGAACGAAAATGCGATATTACGAAAAAAACGGCCGGTCCCTTGGCTTTTCGTAGGATCGCGATTGTACTGTATTTAGATTGTGTTCAACACACTCTGATTAAACTTAAAAAAACTCCTTTAAAATATTTATTCTATCATATGATCCGGGCTAGGAAACTGCTGAATATTTCCATTAAGTGCTACCTAAGGGGAATTGTTACATAGTTTGTTTAATTCTTGGACTCCTAAAATTTTCAGAAATTGTATGAAATATACAATTTTTTTATTCTAGTCCAAAGTTTGTTTAGTTCACTTCATTTCAAATATTTTCTTAGCAAACAAAAATCCGTTTCAAGTATACCAACTCAAACATTATGTAAAGTTGACATAGTGAATAATTGAATTAAATGACATATTATAATGTTGATTTGTGCGGTCTAAAGTCACAAGTTAAGTTCATATGGCAAATCTCCAACAATTATTTGTATCTAGCATGAAAAGCTGGTATTTGAAATCTCAAGGACTTTCTGTTTCCAGCCAAACAAGTTTTCAACTGCAGTTATCCCTGCTTTTGTGATTCTCATGTCTTACTACCTTCAACACCTTTAATTAACAAATCTCATATGGTATAGTAGCTACAGAGTAGATTTTGAAGAAACTCTGATATTATGAAAACTACTTACAGATGCTGCGCTGGAGCTGCAGTTGTTCACAGCTAATACAGAGATGTTGTAGACACCAGCTGTCATCCATGTATGTTCAATGCTCCTATTTGTACCAATACTTGTGTTACCATCATCAAAATCCCAGTAATACACAACATTTGAGCCAGGGTGGGGTGGTACCATCAGTAACACAGATGAGTTAGTAACCGCTAAAAAAATATTCCAAAATAAATCATTTTTTCCTGATTAACTTTTTTTCTTGCTTGAAATTTGGAAAATACTTTCCAACTGAATTATAGAATTAGTGAGTTTTCTTTTAAACATAGGAAAACATAACTACAGTAGAACTTCTGTTAATCATTTCTTCAAAGAGTAAACTCCTCTCCACAGAGGCAGAGCTTTTCTCTCCCACTTAATAAAATTCGTAGTGAATTAACCTCTGTGGAGAAGAAGCCTCTGTAGAACAAACACATTTGAAACACACAATGAGAAAACCAACATAAAGCATTTGCGACCAGCGCAGTCTGGTCAGGATCCATGCTGTTCATTAATGGTTTCTCAAATTACAATAGGCTTTGAATACGAACAGCATGGATCCTGACCAGACTGCTGGTCGCAAATGCACTATGTTGGTTTTCTCATGGTGTGGTTCAAATTTATTTTTAGTTTTTCACTAGCTGAGTTTACTGTGTTTCCTTCTACTTAATATGAAAGTTGACATAAAAAGTAATTAAAGGGAGTACACTTGAACAATTTTGACTTTAAAATAATGTCCCAATCAACATAATGAGAATAAAACTTTATTTCTTTCACAAACAATGTGACGCCCATACATGTACTAGATATGCTAAACCACTCAATCAAACATCAACAGCTTGAGCTCTTGGGCTCACTGGAGCAATTAACTATTAGCCTGCTGACGGCAAGTGATTCTGCCTTTGCAACCAGTGCAGACCATGATCAGACTGCACAGATGTTCACTATTCAGTAAGTAAATTTTGAGTGAACACTCCTTCGAATGATAAATGGTACTGCTCAAACTGAATGATGGACCAGTCCATTTTAGAAATTTAGCAGGCTAAAGGTTAACATGATCTGCCACCATTTTTCTATGTTTGGATCACTCGAATCCCTGGATAACGTAATGGTTTTTAGTCCCCTCTCAACCTTGAGCAATAAATGTTTTACTGTATTTTGTATTTACCCAAGGTTGTGAACACATGAATGACATAATATGCAAAGTTTTTACCTGCAGTATAATTGCACAATATCATAACGTTTTCTATGAGCACCTGTACATCGACACTATCAATGGTAGTTATGGAGGAAATGTTATTTGACGCAGAAACAGATATGTTTCTTGTAATAAAACCCTGCTCTACATAAGTATGTCTAAACTTCAGTCTCACTGGCCTCACAACGTGCGCACGTATGGCATGAGCAGCTGCTAGCATGGGGTCACTGCTAGCAAACATTAACGTATATCCATTGCTTGCTCTTTCGGACCAAGTAGAATCAGCCTGTACATCAAAATAATACTCGTAAGCTGAGGCTGTTGTATTTATTATCTGGAGTCTAGCCGAGTCTTCTTTTACAGCAAGGAAATCTCCTGCTTGTACGCTCAGTAAATCACTGTCTGGAACCTGCAACAACAAAATCTGAGGCTATAAAAAGGACATATCGTTGTCTGCAGTTTGTAACTGTAATCTAGGTAAATCACTGTCTGGATCCTGCAACAAAAAAGTCAGACTGTATGGAAAGCAAATCTTTGTCTACAGCTTGTGTCTAGAGCTTGTAACTGTATTTAAAGTAAATGACTGTGTTGAACCTGCAACAACAAAGATAGGCATTTGACCATCATGTTCCGAAACTAGCAAATATAAATTCAGGCTTTTAAAAGTGTATTACTGTTTTGAAAGCCATCACCTGATCTGAAAAGACAGAGTATAAGGATCTTATAACACTCCCTATGTAAGACAGGGCCCAATGGATAGTGTGGAATGAAAATTAAGTGCTGTCCCCAAGGGTTGAAAAAAACCTTACCTTACACAGGCAGACATTTAAGATTATTCTTCTTGCCTATTGTTAATATATTTGCAACAAATTCAAAGAAACCGTAAATCAAAATTTACTCATACACTATGACCTCATAATATGACCTCTTTATACAAAAAACATCCTCCTACCCAGATAACATTGTCTTTCATACTAAGTAGGCAAGAAATTTATGTCTATTACTGTCAGTGGGTTTACCTGGTAAAATGTATGTCCTGCCACACTGATTACCACTGATATTTCTGCTACTAAATCAAAGCTTCCAAAATATGCTTTATTTGTGGAGTTTTCAGTCAAGTGTCCGGTAGCACGATCCACACAGTGCCTCTTTGCTATGCTATATATAGCACCTGCTCCACAGCGATGTTTCCAGTGCTCTCCGATTGGCTGATGATAGCACGTATCATTTGTTGAGATGCATGAATACGACTTCTGACAAAATACCTCCCCAAGATTGGAGCAAAATGGCCTGTATACCTGTAACATAAATCAAACGAATCTCCAAAATTCTTGATCAAGATTTTTTTGTGTGCAACATCAGTAATTCAGTGTCATATGCAATTGTCAGAACTTTAGAGGCCTGGGAGTATTTAATATGAGATATTTACAGGTGGAAACTCCCTACTAACAGTATAGTAAATTATACTCAGTTTATAAATAAAGGTCTTTCAACATGATAATGCACATGCTTTTAAACACCAGCAATAGATTTTTAGTAGTGTATTATTACTCCATACTTATTAATTCTGTTTAGATTCTAAGGGTCTGAATTATGATACATCATATGCAACAAAATCATACAGAAATGTGATTCAACATCTCTTTTGAATAAACAAACATGTAATATATACCTGTACAGTGATTGTTCCAGCAACGTCTGCAGTATAGGAGAAACCAACTACGGTTCCGTTCTGTCTGAACTCGGCCCTAGACACCAGGTACAATAAGGAAGTTCCTGGGTGAATTTCTCCCGACACAAAACCAGAGGACTGTCCAGCAGTGTAACTCTGACAATCTGTCAAAACAAAAAAGATAATATACATGTAATAGGATATTCTTTTCACTAAAATGGTTTAATCTACATGTGCATTATTGTAGATAGGCGTGAATACCAAATTCTTAACTGTACACATGCATGACAATACAATTTCTGTTTGCTCAGTGTAAATTTTAAAACAAGTTTAGTTTCTGAAGGGAAATTACAATATATCAGAAGTCTATACATAGAACTCCTTTTATTCAAATTTTCCAAATTGTGCCAATTTCAAGGAAATTCACAGATTTTTACTAAATCTAGTAACATATAAAGGTAAGTGAGAAAACAGAGCTCAAAATTTTCAATAAAGTGTTTAGCTGCCTGTACTCAGACATAGCATTGTTTCGGGTAATAACTACATCTTAGGATTTTAAATAATGTATTTCATAAAATACAAGTTCAAAATATTCTGTTTCTTGGATAGAAAGAACTTTCCGATTTCTGACAACACTGTGAACTCTTTCTTATTCATGGGGGAGACTTATTTTTTGTGGACTTTCTGGTTTGTGTCACTCCTGGAAACCATTTTATTTTATCTTTAAAATTTGAAATCCATGAATTCATGTCCCCAATGAATCTACTTTTTGGCAAAATCACAAAAAAAAATCTACTTAAGAAATTAAATGATTTCACAGTATTTCACAGTATATTGTGCCATTTCTATTTTATAGCCAAAACTGTTTATTATTTTCGTACTATTACGCACAAATATTATTTTTTTTGGGGGGTGGGGGGGGGGGTCTGGTTTAAGATTGTACCGACACAATTATATGTCATGTGGTTCCTTTCCAGCTTTTGATGGTGGAGGAAGACCCAAGGTGCCCAACCGAACATTGTTGAAGGCATGAGCATGCAGGTTGCTAGAACCAATGACCTTCCATAAGCCAGGTGGATGGAATGCTCACAGAATTCTCCACCTCCAGCCAGGCTGCAAAGCCACAGTAATGAAGGACAAACAACATGAAGTCAGCAAGTCTTACCCATTCCTCCATCTAGGATCTGTTATTACTTTTATCTTTTTGTAGATCAATTGTAAGTATATAGCTAGGTGATAAAACTGCTACTCTGAAGATTTTTAAGATTAAAAGACTAAATGCAAAATACAAAGCAGACAGCATTATATTGCCACCATCAGGAAGAGATTTAATTGTAAACAGAATCTTGATCAAACTAGGGCTAGAAAACAATCACCTGGTGTTCTGAGTGGTAACAATGTTCCATCCCCTAAGTCAGCCTGGATATTGATACTGGTTCCCTGCGCTATTGTAACATAGCAGTCAAACCTCGCTCCACTCAACACTACTGAAGGACATTCCAATGTGACGCTCTTGATACGGGTCTGAGCCTTTTAATGGAAATCAAATATAGTATAACATATCATTAAGTGTTTAGAGAATGTTCTGGCAACTTGGAAGTTAGCTGCTGTAGACTAGATAATTTCTGTGTAGATTTTATTTAGTAAATTTGGTTAGCAGCCCTTTTCCAGTTGTTAAGTATTTGCAAAACACATTTAGGTGTTTCAGGATGTGATGTAGATTTATATTCAGAAATTTTGAATATATAAGCAGCATTATTTGCAAATACATGTATTAACAAAACAAAAACCATCTTGAATATTACACGATCTACAGTACCTGTAATACAGGACCATGATTATCATAATGTTTTCTAGAAATCTAATCAGTGTTATTTTTTGTTGGAATTTAGGTCACAACAAAATGGTCACTTTACAATGAAGCAAGACCTACAGTGACCCAATACCATTTCATCTGGCAATGGCTTGCATCTATGTGGAACCACTTAACTTCTATAGGCTAGCTGGATTTTCTAGCCCTTATAGTATGTACACAGAGCACTAAGTGGACTGAAGAGTAAAACCCAATTTTGGTTTTATATCAATGTTTATCAGCCTGCTCTCAGTCTAATGTTGATGTGGGAAACATTTAATTTGCAATCCAAAATCACATAACGTTTAGTTGACTGGTTAAAACTGAAAGATGCTAAATCTTTTAAAAGGCAATATGAACTAAAGAAAGAGAGAGATTTAGGCTGTAAAAGACCTGGACCTTGATTACAGATACTGTATGATCTCTTTTAAGGTAGTTCTGCACATTCTGATTATAAACCTTTCTACAATGTAGAATTTGATTAAAAGCGGATTTTTTCAAACTTTGGAGTATACTAAGGAAATGCAGTAATTCAACAAAAAAAAGAAAGGTCATTTGCTTGATATTGTGATAGACTACCAAATTTGAAAAACTTGGAACTCTTGCAAATTTTTATAATAAGGAGTCAATGGGAAAAATCACAGTTTTTAAGACTTTTTGCAAACATTTTTACCAAGTACATTTTGATGAAGTTTTTTTCATTTGGTAATGCACATAAATTTTGGTATGGTATGGTACAGTCTCTCTATAACTATCAACTTACTTGTATAATAGCACCAGCTTGGTATGTGACATTCAAGCTGCCAGAAGCATGGGCCTTGATCACAGATATACCAGCTCTCTGTACACTATGCTGTAGAGTTGTGCCTGATGGGGGCAGGGTAAACTGACTGTCACTGTCGTCTGTTAAACTGCCAGATATTGTGACCACTTCCCCTCCAGTTACATTAAAGGTGAAAGTAGTACTGTTGTATGTCTCTACGATTCCTACAATATAAATAAATTAGTATGAACTCATTTAATTTCATGGCTATGACATGCTGTTGTTTGGTCTTAACCTTTACCCTACTAAATTTCTGAAACGAACTGGTCCATCATTCAACCTGTGCAGTAAACAACCAGTTACTGTAACTTAGTTAACCTGGATTTTGTATGGTCAGGCCAGACAGCTTTGATGCTGATTTCTGTTACCTTAGTACATATACTAACCTCAATTTTGTATGTACAAGACAGAATACTCTGATGTTCAAAGCTTAGTATAACCAGTTAAACCTCTACCTTGTATGGACAACGCAGAAAACTACGAGGTTGATACCTGTTGGCTTAGTACAAATAAATTCTATCTGGATCTTATATAAACAGGCCAGAAAGCTGTGAGGCTGATAAAAATTAGCTTAGTATATATTTTAACCTAGATATTATATGGATAGGCCAAATATTTGTGAGGTAAATACCTGTTATACTAACCTGGACCTTGCATACTTTTAGAGACCAGATAACTGTGGAGCTGATATCCACAAGCTTAGTAAATATACAAATCTGGATCTTGTACAGAGGCCAGGTAAATGTGAAACTAATATTCTTGTATGGAGAGGCCAAAAATCTGTGAGGCTGATATATCCTTAGCTAATACACATACAAACCTGGATCTTGTATGTGAAGCCAAAAATCTGTATGAGGCCTGAATATCTTAGCTTAATACACATACAAACGGATCTTGTATGGAGGCCAGGATGCTGACTTAGATAACTAGTCTTGTATGGAGGCCAAAAATCTGTGAGGCTGATTTCCTTTAGCTTAATACACATACAAACCTGGATCTTGTATGGAGAAATGGAGGGCCAACCATGAGAGCGATACTGTGAGGCTGATATCCATTAGCTTAATACACATACAAACCTGGATCTTGTATGGAGGCCAAAAATCTGTGAGGCTGATTTCCTTTAGCTTAATACACATACAAACCTGGATCTTGTATGGAGAGGCCAAAAATCTGTGAGGCTGATATCCATTAGCTTAATACACATACAAACCTGGATCTTGTATGGAGGCCAAAATCTGTGAGGCTGATTTCTTTAGCTTAATACACATGACTAAAGCCTTATACCTACAAACCTGGATCTTGTATGGAGAGGCCAAAAAATCTGTGAGGCTGATATCCATTAGCTTAATACACATACAAACCTGGATCTTGTATGGAGGCCAAAAATCTGTGAGGCTGATTTCCTTTAGCTTAATACACATACAAACCTGGATCTTGTATGGAGAGGCCAAAAATCTGTGAGGCTGATATCCATTAGCTTAATACACATACAAACCTGGATCTTGTATGGAGAGGCTGGAAATCTGTGAGGCTGATATCCATTAGCTTAATACACATACAAACCTGGATCTTGTATGGAGAGGCCAAAAATCTGTGAGGCTGATTTCCTTTAGCTTAATACACATACAAACCTGGATCTTGTATGGAGAGGCCAAAAATCTGTGAGGCTGATTTCCTTTAGCTTAATACACATACAAACCTGGATCTTGTATGGAGAGGCCAGATAACTGTGAGACTGATAACTGATGAACATTCATGTAAGCACTGTCTGACCCACAGTTTTCTGTTGGTTGACCTGTACAAGGCAGATCACATAGTCCCTCAGACACTGGAGCTTCAGTCAGCATGTTACCACAGAAACACAAGTCTCCAGATGTTAATCCTGCATAACTGAAAACAAAACAGTTATTCTTTGAACATACACACAGTATTTTTTACAATTTTGAAATATCAACAAATCAAGGGCATTAAGTTAAATGCCAGTAAAATTAAAAGAGTTTTTTTATTGTTCAAATTCCAGAAAGGTAGCCGTTAGAACATAATTGGTGGTATGTTATTTTTCTAGTTTTAACCATGATTATTCAACAATACAGCTGCTTTTGTGTTGACTAACTGACATTGAAATAATGACAAAACACACCTATATGCAAGTGAAGCACACTGAGTATTACACAAGTTGATGCCTGTGTTGTTAGTGTAGTAGTTACCAGGGTTAGCAGCTAGCTGACGAGATTCTGGAGTCTCAGGGTAACAACCTTGGTATACTGAAATAGAAATTACTTTTCCAAAACAATATCATTCTGATCTAATCAATGCTGCTGCATCTCTGATGCATGCTTTGAAAATGAAAACATGTTTTTAGATTTTTACCAACTGCGACACCGTTATAAACCTTAAGCCTGCTGGCACCAAGTGATTATGCCTTCACGGCCAGTAAAGATCAGCCTGCACATGGTCTGCACTGTTCGCTATTCAGTTTTTCATTATACAGATGGACTTGCTCTGAGCAGTCACTTGTCTTAACCAACCTGATTGCATTGCTCCTTTGACTGGGGCTTTATATGGAGACATCATTAAAGGTGGTCTAGTGGTAACGCGCTTGATTGTCAATCCAGAGGTCTGAGATGCTCTCGAGTGCCTCCCACCTAACTAAGAGGACTGTACTGGTTCTTCCCAGGAAAAAATGGCTTTGCGTGTTTTGGTGCTAATATTAGACTGACCATGTTAAAGTACCAGACTGTCTATTTGCAAAGAGCAGCAGTACTAGACAATCTTATCAAAAGGATTCCCTTTGTTGGCTTATCACTCTGTCCCTCTGCAATTGCTCGTTTTACTAAGATGATTCAACCGTGGTGTGTTTAACTGTATTAAGTGCCTTTGAACGTGTTAATCATGAAAAGGGTGCTATATAAATCTGGTATTATAATGATAATAATAATAATAATAAAATAATCATTACATAAATATATAATAATTCACTGAACGGTATACTCTTTTGAGTGAACTTTAACTTTTAAGTACCAAGTCATATTTATAAATAGCTTTACAAGAAGTAAACATATTATCAACATACCTGCATTACACCCGCAGAATAATTCCACAAGGAAAAAATGCTGAAATACAAAATAAACAGAAATTCATACATTGTTTACTGGTTATGATGAGTTTTAAGTCACAAAGTTAAACATCTACTTTCCATTTTTTGTTATTAAGAACAACTCCAGGGGCTTTTCCTGGTATTATCATTAGAAATGGGCGGGATCTTTGGTAGAGCCACCTACCTTCCGAAAGACTGCAGGATAGCTACTTTATATGCTGACCCAAGCAAGGCTCATACCAACAGGTAAGGGCAAGTGACCTTAACCACTTGGTCATGTAAGTCTCTCATAATTTATGCACAAAATAATCAACAGCTACACTACAGTGAGTTTCCAAGGGCAGATAATTACTTTTTCAATACTGGTGACCTATGACTCTGATTGCATATTTTTGTTTTATTAATGATTGTTCTTCAATATCCAAAGTTTAAGAAATCTGTTCTTGGTAAATATTTTCGCCCATCTCATATACAGAAACTGTTGCGAACGCCTTTAAACTGATGCATACAGGTACTCTGCAGCTGGATATATAATCTACGCTAATTTTGTTAACTACTCACTTCGATTTAAATAACCTGCAACTTTCTATTTAAGGAAGTTCTGCACGTTTGGATCGAAATTATTTCTACAATGTAGAATTTGATTAAACTCTGATTTTTCAAAACTTCAGAATATACCTAGAAAATTAAGCAAATAAAAAAGATAGGGTCGTGTGCTTGATTTTTTGCTGGACCGATTTGAAAAATAGGGACCTCACGAAATATTTCATAATGGGAGTCTATGGGAAAATCATAATTTTCATAACATTTTCGCGAATAGAAAATTTTCTACTATGTAGATTTTGATGAAACTTCTCACAGTTGTAAATAAAGTCATGGCCTATAATTTGATGAAATAAATTGTATAGGTCCGTGTGCTAATTTTTGAGATCTTTGATGATGATTAAAGTAAACCGGGCATTTCGCGCTAATTTTAAGACATTATTTTGAATTATTTAACATGTGATATGTTTTAATATCATATTTTGACTTTAGAAATATGGCAACAGTGCCATTGTAATAAATTTACTCGCAGGTTGCGATTAATTCATAAAATGATTTTCATTTCCGTACGCCGAATCCGGTCTTTATTCTACGTTTTCCGGAAAAATGACGTTACGCCAACACTTCTGGTTTATCAAATGTGCAGAACTACATTAAACGCTTCTTTAAAACGTTAAGAATTTGCCAATTATATGTGTATTTTTAATAACAATTAGCAAATTTCTGAATATTTTAAAGAAGCATTTAAATTGAAAATTGAGGGTTATTTGCCAACTATATTTGTTAAGAAGTTCAAATATCAGTGAAATTGGATCTGGTAGTCAACATGGTGGCTATACCTCCTATCACAAAGTTCATGCACTGGAAAGAAGAGACATGCCATTATTCTCAAACAAGAAACAAATTAATATCTAAAAAGACATTGAATGGCATTGTAATCTAGCAACTAATGCAGGGAATAATAGCTTTAGTTGTATCTTAATTTCTATCAATATCTCATGTTTTATTTAATTTCCAGCTTTAATATTCGAAAATAAAACAAAACAAACCCCTATGAAATCATTTTATTTTGTGGTCATAAAATTTTGCAGTTTTGGCAAAAATGGCTATTTTATGAGGACTAGAAATCATGGATTTCAAATTTGAAAGGTACCGTTTGTTCACTGGGATTAAATCTTGTGAGCTGGCCCAACCACAATATCTGATATCCACGAAAATATGTCTGCCATGAGTATTTATGATTTCAAAGTATAAATTGAAATAAAATGACACAACTAAAAAGGTCAGATGGGACAGGTGGACAGACAGACAGACAAGGTGGCAACTATATACCCTCACCCCTTTCCGGGAAGCATAAAGCTAAAATTAAAATGGAAGCCAGTCACTAATTCAGCTATAATAATAGACTGAAATTACAAATAGCATACCATTACAGAAAAAATGAACAGATACATAAAATAATATTAATATATTTGTTTTACTTATTTCAAAATAATCTTAACAGTTATGAATTCTCAGCTAGGTCTAATAAAAAGCAACACTTACCAAGAGGAAAATATTTCTACTCATCTTTCTCGAAATTTTCTCCTATATAAAAAATTTGTCAACTACATGCTTGGATCTCTGTCTGTGAGGACGCATTCAGGTGAACTAAGATATTTAACTTTTGAAAATTATCAATAATTAAATTTGGTCCATTAAACTACTTAAAATGACCAGTGCCCAGTTCTCATATTCATTCGAATTTACTTACCCGCAAAAACAAACAAAAAATACTAGGCAAATTCAACAAAGGGAGTTTTGCTAATGAATTTCCTATTTACTTTTTTAACAGATCTAAATGGAAGAAATTATCTGCCAGTTTCATAACTAAAATTCAATTCAATCAATATCTTTTGTAATAAATGAAGGAGTATTGCACCAGTAAGGAAAATTTAACAGCAAAATACAAAAATGTACTGAAACCATTTATCAGCAGCAAAAATACTTAAAACACAATAGACATATCTTTAGATTACTACAGAATACAAATGATTAAAAAGTATTTTATCATAAAAAAGTTCTGAGAAATATATCATGTATGGCTTAAACCACTGCCTAAAATATAAAGCTGAAACAAACTAATCCACAATGGAAATTGTTACTGTGGATAACATTTCTGTTCTTATTTTTTTCATTCAACTGACTTCTTTAAATTACTGCCTCTGTACAGTATTTCCAAACCACTTTGAAAGTGATCTAGTGGTAGAGCTCTCACTTTAAATGATGGAGGTCATGGGTTCCATCCCTAGCCACATCTTACCAAAGAAATGAACAAGAGCTGTCACAGGAGACAGCGTGCTCGACTATTTCGATGCTGGATAGTGAAACTGGGCACATCTGAGGAAACTGGAGCTGTCACTGGAGTGTTTATTAACTCCAATGGTGAATGAAGATATTGCACAATAGCCTGAGTCTGTGTCAAAAATATTAAGTAATAAGAGAGGTACAGATAAAGTGTATCAAAACACTATATAAGTATAGCCTAAGCAAAAAGGGGGCATAATTAATAAAATATTGGTGCAAGAGTTATGCATCTTGTGTCATATGATGTGGGTGATAATGTGGAACAACTACTTCAAGTTTGAATCAAATGCATTTCATAATAACCGAGAGATAGTGAAAATGCATCAAAACTAACCTTTAATCCTAAGTAAAAGGGGGCATAATTCATGAAAAATTGGTGCCAGAGTTATGCACCTTGTGTTAAATGGTGTGGGTGATGATGTTGAACAACTATTTTAAGTTTGAATCATATCCATTCTGTAATAACAGTGATAGAGTGAAAGTGCATCAAAACTTTAACCTGAAATTCTAAGTAAAAAGGGGGAATAATTCATGAAAAATTGGTGCCAGAGTTATGCACCTTGTGTCAAATGAGGTAGGTGATGATGTTGAACAACTATTTAAAGTCTGAATCAAATCCATTCAGTAATAACAGTGATAGAGCGAAAGTGCATCAAAACTTTAACCTGAAATTCTAAGTAAAAAGGGGGAATAGTTCATGAAAAATTTGTGCCAGAGTTATTCATCTTGTGTCATATGATGTGGGTGATGATGTTGAACAATTATTTTAAGTTTGAATCAAATCTATTCAGTAATAACAGAGATAGGGTGAAAGTGCATCAAAGCTTTAACCTTAAAAACTAAGTGGGAAGGGGAGATAAATCATGAAATATTGGTGCCAGAGTTATGCACCTTGTGTTAAATGGTGTGGGTGGTGATGTTGAACAACTACTTTAGGTTTGAATCAAATCCATTCTGTAATAACAGTGATAGAGTGAAAGTGCATCAAAACTTTATCCTGAACTTCTAAGTAAAAAGGGGGAATAATTCATGTAAATTGGTGCCAGAGTTATGCACCTTGTGTCAAATGATGTGGGAGATGATGTTGAACAACTATTTTAAGTCTGAATCAAATCCATTCAGTAATAACAGTGATAGAGTGGAAGTGCATCAAAATTTAACCTGAAATTCTAAGTAAAAAGGGGGAATAATTCATGAAAAATTGGTGCCAGAGTTATGCACCTTGTGTCATATGGCATCGGTGATGATGCTGAACAACTATTTTAGTTTGAATCAAATCCATCTAGTAATAACAGAGATAGAGTGAAAGTGCATTAAACCTTTAACCTGAAATTCTAAGTAAAAAGGGGGAATAATTCATGAAAAATTTGTGCCAGAGTTATTCATCTTGTGTCATATGATGTGGGTGATGATGTTGAACAATTATTTTAAGTTTGAATCAAATCCATTCAGTAATAACAGAGATAGAGTGAAAGTGCATCAAAACTTTAACGCTAAAAACTAAGTGGAAAGGGGAGATAAATCATGAAATATTGGTGCCAGAGTTATGGCCCTTATGCCAGATGATGTGAGTGGTGATGAGGAATAACTATTTCAAGTTTGAATCAAATCCATCAAGTAATTACAGAGATAAGTTGAAAAAAGCGGAAGTGTAAAAAAACTTTAACCAAGGTGGGGACGCGGAAAGATGCTGACGCCGGCTCGAGTAGGATAGCTCTCCTTAAACTTCGTATAGTCGAGCTAAAAATGGTACTGGCAGCTTCTTCGCTTGGTGCTCAGCATTAAGAGAAATAGTTCTTGGTTCTTGGAATGCACAGCCTAGAGTCAGTATAATGTGGCTGGATGGGGGATCATGTCGTGTCTATGGCATGATTTTCCAGTGAGGCAGCACTATGTGGCTGGGCATTGTGCTTACTGCTATATGTGTATGAAAAAATGCTAAACACAAACCCACACACACAAGAGTCCCAGTGAACACACTGAGACATAGTGAGTCATTGAGAGTCACAGAATCATGGAGTTACAGATAGCCACAGAAACACAGTGAGTCACTGAGAGCCACAGAGTCAAAGATAGCCATAGACAGCTACAGACAGATATAGAGAGCAGCAGAGTGCCACAGACAGCCATAGTAAGCCTGAGTTTCACAGTGAGCCAGAGGGTCACAGACAGCAAGATAGCCATAGGCAGCCACAGAAAGTCCAAGAGAGCAACATACAGCCAAGCAAACACAGGGAGTCACAAACAGACAGTCACAGAGAGCCACATACAGACAGCCACATAAGCCATAGAGTAAAACAGAAAACCACAGAAAGCTACAGAGAGCAACAGACAGTCACAGAGAGCCAAAGACAACCACAGAAAGTTAAAGAGAGCCACAGACAACCACAGAAAGCTACAGAGAGCAACAGACAGTCACAGAGAGCCACAGACAACCACATAAAATTACAGAGAGGAACAGACAACCACAGACAGCCATAAACAGCCACACACAACCACAGGCAGCCACAGACAACCACAGAAAGCTACACTGAGTAATAACAGAAAGCCATAAAGAACCACATACAGCCACAGAAAACACCAGACAGCCATACAGAGTCACAGACAGCTACAGAAAGTCAAAGAGAGCAACAAACAATCAGTGAGAGCAACAGACGGCTGCCACATAGGGCCACAGACAATCAGAGAGAGCAACAGAAGCCACCACATAGGGCCACAGACAATCAGAGGGGGCAACAGAAGCCACCAAATAGGGCCACAGACAATCAGAGATAGCAACAGACAGCCACCACATAGGGCCACAGACAATCAGAGAGAGCAACAGAAGCCACCACATAGGGCCACAGACAATCAGAGAGAGGAACAGAAGCCACCACATAGGGCCACAGACAATCAGAGAGAGCAACAGAAGCCACCACATAGGGCCACAGACAATCAGAGAGAGTAACAGAAGCCACCACATAGGGCCACAGACAATCAGAGAGAGAGCAACAGACAGCCACCACATAGGGCCACAGACAATCAGAGAGAGCAACAGAAGCCACCACATAGGGCCACATTCAATCAGAGAGAGCAACAGAAGCCACCACATAGGGCCACAGAAATCAGAGAGAGGAACAGATGCCACCACATAGGGCCACAGACAACCAGAGAGAGCAACAGAACCACCACATAGGGCCACAGACAGCCAGAGAGAGCAACAGACAGCCACCACATAGGGCCACAGACAATCAGAGAGAGCAACAGAAGCCACCACATAGGGCCACAAACAGCCAGAGGGGGCAACAGAAGCCACCACATAGGGCCACAGACAGCCAGTGGGGGCAACAGAAGCCACCACATAGGGCCACAGACAGACAATCAGAGAGAGCAACAGAAGCCACCACATAGGGCCAGACAGCCAGTGGGGGCAACAGAAGCCACCACATAGGGCCACAGACAGCCAGAGGGGGCAACAGAAGCCACCACATAGGGCCACAGACAGCCAGAGGGGGCAACAGACAACCACAGTGAGACAAAGAGAATCACAGTGAGCAACAAACAGTCACAAAAAACAATGTCTCGAATTACTGCAACAAGAGATGTAAATAACACTTTATCCTGGAAAGGCATATAACTGGAGGATATTTTCATACTAAGCCACAGACAATCAGAGAGAGCAACAGACAGCCACCACATAGGGCCACAGACAGCCAGAGAGAGCAACAGAAGCCACCACATAGGGCCACATACAATCAGAGAGAGCAACAGAAGCCACCACATAGGGCCACAGACAACCAGAGTGAGCAACAGAAGCATCCACATAGGGCCACAGACAGCCAGAGGGGGCAACAGAAGCCACCACATAGGGTCACAGACAGCCAGTTGGGGCAACAGAAGCCACCACATAGGGCCACAGACAGCCAGAGAGGGCAACAGAAGCAGCCACATAGGGCCACAGACAGCCAGAGGGGGCAACAGAAGCCACCACATAGGGCCACAGACAGCCAGAGAGGGCAACAGAAGCCACCACATAGGGCCACAGACAGCCAGAGAGAGCAACAGAAGCCACCACATAGGGCCACAGCCAGCCAGTGGGGGCAACAGAAGCCACCACATAGGGCCACAGACAGACAATCAGAGAGAGCAACAGAGGCCACCACATAGGGCCACAGACAGCCAGTGGGGGCAACAGAAGCCACCACATAGGGCCACAGACAGCCAGAGAGGGCAACAGAAGCCACCACATAGGGCCACAGACAGCCAGAGGGAGCAACAGAAGCCACCACATAGGGCCGCAGACAGCCAGAGGGGGCAACAGAAGCCGCCACATAGGGCCACAGACAGCCAGAGGGGGCAACAGAAGCCACCACATAGGGCCACAGACAGCCAGAGAGGGCAAAAGAAGCCACCACATAGGGCCACAGACAGCCCGAGAGGGCAACAGAAGCCACCACATAGGGCCACAGACAGCCAGAGGGGGCAACAGAAGCCACCACATAGGGCCACAGACAGCCAGAGGGGGCAACAGAAGCCACCACATAGGGCCACAGACAGCCAGAGGGGGCAACAGAAGCCACCACATAGGGTCACAGACAGCCAGAGAGTGCAACAGAAGCCACCACATAGGGCCACAGACAGCCAGAGGGGGCAACAGAAGCCGCCACATAGGGCCACAGACAGCCAGAGGGGGCAACAGAAGCCACCACATAGGGCCACAGACAGCCAGAGAGGGCAACAGAAGCCACCACATAGGGCCACAGACAGCCAGAGGGGGCAACAGAAGCCACCACATAGGGCCACAGACAGCCAGAGAGGGCAACAGAAGCCACCGACAGCCAGAGGGGGCAACAGACAACCACAGTGAGACAAAGAGAATCACAGTGAGCAACAAACAGCCACAAACAGTCACAGAAAACAATGTCTCCATTTACTGCAACAGGAGATGTAAATAACACTTTATCCTGGAAAGGCATATAATTGGAGGATATTTTCATACTAAGCCTCAGCAAACCACATAAAACAAAATATTACAAACAGATCTATCATGTTTATTGTTCAATGCAGCAACAACATTCACCTAAACAATACACAAAAAGACATAACAATTTAGTGTTTCAACACCAATACTACAATAACAAACATATCAAAGTATTATTTTTTGAATATGGATAAAATCACTCCTGGACAAAATTCCATCTGAAGAAAATATGGCCAACTTGAAAGTAGATACAATTCTCTTGCATACATGTGGATAGGGGATTCTGGTGTTTTCGCTGGTGCTGGAAAACTCCATTTTACACCTCATGATCAGGGTTTAAGATGACTTTCAGGCAGTAAATGACACATAATAATTTGTATTATCATCAATGTAATAAATATGTGTAATAACTTTTATCTTTTATGTCAGAACAGGTAAAACAAGAGCACCGCCTTGCGGGTGCTGACGCTCATCTGATTTTTTTTTGTATAGAAAAATTGCCCTACCCATGATTTTCTAAGTCCAAAAAGGGCCATAATTCTTGCAAAAAGCAGGACAGAGTTATGTTTCTTGCCTTACATGGTCAGCTTATGATGGTGAACAAGTGTTGCAAGTTTTAAAGCAATAGCTTTGATAGTTTATGAGAAAAGCTGACTTAAACATATTACTTAACCAAGAAAACTGATTTTCTAAGTCCAAATGGGGTAATAAATCTTGCTAAAAGCAGGATGGAGTTATGTTTCTTGATGTACAGGGTCAGCTTATGATGGTGAACAAGTGTTGCAAGTTTCAAAGCAATAGCTTTGATAGTTTAGGAGAAAAGTTGGCCTAAACATAAAACTTAACCAAGAAATCTGATATTTTCTAAGTACAAAAGGGGCCATAATTCTCACAAAAAGCAGGATGGAGTTATGTTTCTTGATGTACAGGGTCAGCTTATGATGGTGAACAAGTGTTGCAAGTTTCAAAGCAATAGCTTTGATAGTTTAGGAGAAAAGCTGACCTAAACATAAAACTTAACCAGGCAACGCCGACGCCGACACCGATCAAGTAATGACAATAACTCATCATTTTTTTTCAAAAAATCAGATGAGCTAAAAAATGAATGCCCTACTAGTTACTCTTTGTTCTTATCGTATATTTTTTTAATTAAAACAAGATTAATTTAGGAAATTAAGCTTTAGATGATAAAACAAAACTGGAAACATCTTGATATCTTTCATGCTTAAAAATGTTAATTTTCTATGTTTTGTTTCTTTGTAAGAAAATAGTGCTATAAACAAAGTCATTTATAGTAAGTTCAATTTTACTTTTTATTATTACCTGCTGAACAATAAGAAATATGACATGCAAGAAAAAGATACTATCACTGAATTTTTATCCACCTTGGTCAAACTGAAAAGGGGTTTTTTGTCCAGGGGCTATTTTGCCCCACATTCTTCATTTTTCATGAGCAGTGTAAACAACAACAACAACAAATAGAAGTAGAAATAAACTTCTTCCCTTTTCCGTGTTAGAATTTTGTTTCATGAATCAAAATCACTTATAGACTTATAATAACTTATAGAAAATGTTTTTTTTTTGTTCTTACTTTTTTCACACAGCAAAACATTTAAAAAACTAAAACATAATAATAGATCTAGCAATTTTTTTTTTTTTTAAATTGAAATACAGCAAAATATGTAAAATACATATTGATCAAGGCTATTTTTGTGTAATAAAAATAGAATTAAACAAGAAACTTTTGACAAAAATTCAAATAATATCAAAACCTTCACCAATAGATCCAAAATATAACCATAGAAACATTTTTTCATACAATAAAAAAGCATAAAAACCTACTTTTACCCCAATAAATTTGATTAAGTAATTAAAATAATATACATGAAACATTTAAACATGCAATCTCATTGCAGATCAGAACAGCAGATGAGTGTCTGACTATGAAATGTAGGTGACAATTCAAACCCTTTTGGGGTTCAAACCGTACAAAGCCTAAAACTATTACAAATAAACAGAAATAACTGACAGATAAATCTGTTGAACTGATACTCCTTAATCCATGGCATGGAATCATACTTGTGTAAAATAAATCTTTGTGCAATACAACAAGGAAAAAACACAAAACAAATTGTTTCTGTTGTATATATAGCACAATAAATGAGCCATGCCATGAGAAAACCAACATAAAACGTTTGCGACCAGCATGGATCCAGACCAGCTTGCGCATCCGCGCAGTCTGGTCAGGATCCATGCTGTTCGCTAACAGTTAGGATCCATGCTGTTCGCTAACAGTTTCTCTAATTCCAATAGGCTCTGAAAGTGAACAGCATGGATCCTGACCAGACTGCGTGGATGCGCAGGCTGGTCTGGATCCATGCTGGTCGCAAAGCCACTATGTCGGTTTTCTCATGGCACGGCTCGAATATACTGTTATACCAAAGTGTACTTGCTGTGTATAGCAGAGTAACATAACTATCATTTTCTCATAATGTTATCATGCTGATAAAAATAACAATTTTAAAGAAATCATACATTTTGTATTAAATTTTGTTTAAGATTAGTCAATGATATGACATCATATATAGACAATTACTACTTTTTACATTGTAAATTATAATGGTAATACAATCATTTCTAATGTAACACTAGTATTGTAGTACATGTATAATTCTACTATCTTACTGATATTATACAAATTTGGAATTATCCTCATTTTCAATCAGCCTACTATTTCACATTACAATGCTGAACAGGTAATTTCATGTGATATCACAGGACTATACAGTCAATTGCATGTGACATCACAGGACTAAACAGTCAATTGCATGTGACATCACAGGACTATACAGTCAATTTCATTGGACATCATGGACTATACTGACACTTTCATGTGACATCACATGGCTATACTGCAAATTTCATGTGACACCACAGGCTGCATAGTAAATTTCATGTGACATCATGGAACTATACCAGTTTCACGTTAGATTGTGCAGGTATACTGCAAATTTCATGTGACATGGAACTATACTGTCAATCTGATGTGAGATTGTGCAGGTATACAGCCAATTTCAAGTGACAGCATGGTACTATACATCACAGGGCTATATTACCAATTTTATGCGACACCACAGACTAGTCAAATTCACGTGACATCACAGGGCTATACAACCATTTTCATGTGAGATCATGCGAGTATACAGCCAATTTCAAGTAACATCATGGGACTATACATCAAAACTACAGTTTATTTCATGTGACATCAAAGGGCTATATACAGGTAATTTTATGTGACATGGCAGGGTTATAAAGCCAATTTCATGTAACATGACAAGGCTAGACAGGCAATGTGGCATCATACAGGTTAACAGTCTTGATATGACATTAAAACTAAGATACAATAATTCTACAATGGGTAGCACTAGTTGGATGCTATAAAACTGACTTCGGGACTAGTCTCAAATCTGCAACATCTGATTGGTTGTTTCTGAGAAAAATTTTGAAATCAGCCAATGGTAAGGCTTCATTCTGACATAAGTCTCCAACTTCGGTTTTATAACCTCAAAACCTAATTTACCACTTGTGGTATAACAGACTGTATAATGTGTAATGTGACTTCATGCTAGTTTACAAATAGTTTTTGATGTAAAATCAAACTGCTAAACAATCAGTACTGATTCTCATTACTGTGTTTCTAACATACTGCTATACGATTTTAGTTTTAATATGTATAAAACATGATTAAGGAATGACCCTTGAAACACATAGGGCATGCTTAAAGTGTTCGCTGAGGCATGCAATGTATTTCATACAACAAGAGGACCATGATGGTCCTGAATCGCTCACCTCTTCCCACACGACCCAGTTTTGAGTATGACGTCATTTTTTCTATTATTTGACATAGTGACCTAGTTTTTGAGCTCATGTGACCAAGTTTTGAACTTGACCTAGATATTATCAAGATAAAAATTCTGACCAATTTTCATGAAGATTCATTGAAAAATATGGTCTCTAGAGAGGTCACAAGGTTTTTCTATTATTTGACCTATTGACCTAGTTTTCAAAGGTACGTGACCCTGATTTGAACTTAACCTAGATATCATCAAGGTGAACATTCTCACTAATTTTCATGAAGATCTCATGAAAAATATGGCCTCTAGAGAGGTCACAAGGTTTTTCTATTTTTATACCTACTGGCCTAGTTTTTGACCGCACGTGACCCAGTTTCGAAACTGACCTAAATATCATCAAGGTGAACATTCAGATTAATTTTCATGAAGATCCATTGAAAAAATGGCCTCTAGAGAGGTCAAAAGATTTAAATAATTTTAGACCTACTGACCTAGTTTTTGACCGCAGTTGACCCAGTTTCAGACTTGACCTAGATATCATCAAGATGAACATTCAGACCAACTTTTATACAGATCCCATGAAAAGTATGGCCTCTAGAGAGGTCACAAGGTTTTTTTATTATTTGACCTATTGGCCTAGTTTTTTATGGCACGTGACCCAGTTTCAAACTTGACCTAGATATCATCAAGGTGAACATTCTGACCAATTTTTATGGAGATCCATATATAAGTATGGCCTCTAGAGAGGTCACAAGGTTTTTCTATTTTTAGACCTACTGACCTAGTTTTTGACCACACATGACCCTGTTTCGAACTTGACCTAGGTATCATCAAGATGAATATTCAGACCAACTTTCATACAGATCCCATGAAAAATATGGCCTCTAGAGAGGTCACAAGGTTTTTCTATTTTTAGACCTACTGACCTAGTTTTTGACCGCACGTGACCCAGTTTTGAATTTGACCTAGATATCATCAAGATGAACATTCAGACCAACTTTCATACAGATCCCATGAAAAATATGGCTTTAGAGAGGTCACAAGGTTTTTCTATTATTTGACCTACTGACCTAGTTTTTGAGGGCACATGACCCACTTTCGAACTTGACCTAGATATCATCAAGATGAACATTCAGACCAACTTTCATACAGATCCCATGAAAAATATGGCCTCTAGAGAGGTCACAAGGTTTTTCTATTTTTAGACCTACTGACCTAGTTTTTGACCGCATGTGACCCAGTTTTGAATTTGACCTAGATATCATCAAGATGAACATTCAGACCAACTTTCATACAGATCCCATGAAAAATATGGCCTCTAGAGAGGTCACAAGGTTTTCCTATTTGTAGACCTACTGACCTAGTTTTTGACGGCACGTGACCCAGTTTCGAACTTGACCTAGATATCATCAAGATGAACATTCAGACCAACTTTCATACAGATCCCATGAAAAATATGGCCTTTAAAGAGGTCACAAGGTTTTTCTATTATTTGACCTACTGACCTAGTTTTTGACGGCACGTGACCCAGTTTCAAACTTGACCTAGATATCATCAAGGTGAACGTTCTGACCAACTTTCATGAAGATCCATTGAAAATTATGGCCTCTAGAGTGGTCACAACGTTTTTCTATTTTTAGACCTACTGACCTAGTTATTGGCCGCACGTGACCCAGTTTCGAACTTGACCTAGAAATCATCAAGCTGAACATTCTGACCAATTTTCATGAAGATCCATTGAAAATTATGGCCTCTAGAGTGGTCACAAGGGTTTTCTATTTTTAGACCTACTGACCTACTTTTTGAAGGCACGTGACCCAGTTTCGAACTTGACCTAGAATTTACTAAGATGAACATTCTGACCCATTTCATAAAGATCCCATGAAAAATGTGACCTCTAGAGATGTCACAAGGAAAAGTTTACGGACGCACGCACGGACGCCGGACGACAGACACCGCGCGATCACAAAAGCTCACCTTGTCACTTTGTGACAGGTGAGCTAAAAACCGGAAAAGTTTACAAAAATCATCATTCATATTACAACATAAGTGTCTCAGCTTTGAATCTCTATCAGTTTTGACCGTAGTCAGTATCAGTATAAATAAACCATAAGCAGCGGACTTCCATTCATGTCCTTTCATTACAGTTTAATTTGTTGTCTTTCTTGTTTCAAGCAAAACCATTAACCCAGGGTAAAATACTTCTGACGTTATAAATCTTCAAAGGTACAAAGTCATCCACTAACAGAAACTGTTGGAAAAAAGAAAGTTCTTTTACATATACATGTATGTGTTCTACAGGCAACATCCATTAAAACACGTGTGTCAGTGTCATGTTTTGTTTGCATTCAAGATTATCTACAGTCACCTACGGTAACACATATGGATGACTCCTTCAGAAGACTAGTAATTTTATTTGGAGGACAGTGGAAGATTCTGAAGAAGCAACAATGCCAGAAGCAGCTTCCCTGGTTCTTCAATGTGCCAGGTGTGAACTTCTAATACACAGGACTCTTTTCCCAACATTAGTAATTTTAGTTGGATAAGCCTGAACTTGAACTTGTGACCCTTTGTTATAGAAGTCAGACAGTGTTACCAGTGTACCACTGTGTCTGCCCAAAGTGTGTCACACATGACAATGTGACATATTTAAACAAGCATGCATGACCTCCGAGAAGCTCCTCCAAAATAGTTCATGACAAAATGTAACATGATCTATATAAAGATTCTCCCTGGGAAAGACTGTGAATATAATATACTGACAAACAATGACCATAAATAACAAAAACATAAGGCTTACAATATAAAAAAGTGAATATGACTTGATAAAGCACAGAACATTCTGCAATAAACAATTTCAAGAGTCGACCATTAAGAAAAAATTATGGCACTGCAATAAAATAAATGTATATTAGCAACTTTTCTATTCTAATATTTCTATGAGCATGTTAGAATGAAAACAAGAGTGGCAGACTGTCACAAAATAAGCCCGTCTCGAATCTGGCCTAAATCAAGGGTCATAATCCAAGAGTGCCTGTGGCGATTTGGCTAGTTATTGAACTTGGCCAAGATATTATGCCCACTACATTATTAGCAAGTTTGGTGAAGATCGGATGAAAATTGTTTGACTTAGAGAGCGGACAAGGCTAAATTTGCAGATTTCGAGTAATTCAAGGACCATAATTCAAGAGTGCCTGAGGCCATTTGGCTGGTTATCGAACTTGGCTGAGACATTATGCCCATAAACATTATCTGCAAGTTTGTGGAAGATCGGATGAAAACTGTTTGACGTTGAGAGTGGACAAGGCTAAATTTCACAGTTTTTCGAGTAATTCAAGGGCCATAATCCAAGAGTGCCTAGGGCAATTTTGCTAGTTATCGAACTTGGCTGAGATATTATGCCCACAAACATTGTCACCAAGTTTGGTGAAGATCGGATGAAAACTGTTTGACTTAGATGGCAGACAAGGCTAAATTAGCAGATTATGAGTATTTCAAGGGCCGTAACTCAAGAGTGCCTGGGGCGATTTTGCTGGTTATCGAACTCGGCCGAGATATTATGCCCACAAACACTGTCACAATTAGTTTGGTGAAGATCGGATGAAAACTGTTTGACTTAAAGAGCAGACATGCTTTTGGACGCCGACCGCCCGCCCACCATGGGTGTTCACATAATACGCCCCGCTCTTTCAGAGACGGGTGTATAAAAATCAAGCTCTCTCCATGGCTAATTGTTTGATTTACAATTAAACTCTGGTAAAAGTCTGGTAATAACTCTTAACTGTCCCAAACCAGAGAAAAAAAAACTATAAAAACCCTTGATTATTTAGATAATTATATTAACTACAAACAATAAAAGTAAAGTATGGAATATATTCTTAAATAATCACAGTTTTTAGCAGATAAATAAATAAAAAAAAAGTAAAATTTTGTTCCCCTAATATTTGAATATTATGCAGTAACAGTCAACCTCAAAACAAGAATCAACTGAAAACATCACTCATATACACAGTTGTGCTTCAGGATGTTCTCAAGGTGAGCGAGGTAGATGCATGGAAGGCAGAGCTTCAAAATACAGAAAAGTTATACATGTAGGAAAATACCGATTTTCTCAAAAGGGTCATGTTTCCAACCCCACCCCTAACTGCTTCAGCTGCCTTTAATAGTGTTTCGTAGCTTACCTTGAGCCTTTCATAACTGGATGAATGTAAAATTGAATGCTAGTTATTGCTGAATAGGGGCAACTTTAGTCAGACTCAGTGAGTCACAGGTATATATTAACTGGTGGTTTTTCAAAGTGGTAATATTGTTTCCATACAAAGTCACAACAACTAAATAAGGAAATACTAAAAGTTTTAACTCAAAATAAAGAAAATAATAAAAATAGTTTGATTCTTAAGGTAGTTCTGCACGTCTGATATACCAAAAGTTATGTCATAACACCATTTTTCCAGACAACATAGAACAAAGCCTGGACCCAGCATATGAATAGGACAATAATTATCCAGCATATTATTATGTCATCAAAAGTGTACATATTTTTTAAAAGCCAAAAAATATCAATATTACTTTCTTTCTAAAAATATTAAAAAAAAACCTGTTGAAATGTGATATTATTCCAAATAATGCCTTTGAACCTGCTTGAAATTCACTGTTCTAGTTTATCATGGGCAATTCTCTACAAAATAAGCAAAAGAACCTATACATCTTATTTAACCACAGACACTATATTGATTTACAACTATATTTAAAAAAAATCATTTTGGAAAATTTTGTCAGAATTGTGGTTTTTCCATAGATTCCTATAATGAAAACTTGAGGTCCAAAATTTTCAAATCAGTTTTGCAAACAAGAGGGCCATAATGGCCCTATATCACTCACCTGTTTTCATTGCACTTAAGGACAAGAAGGTACTAAATAAGCTATTTATAGTAACATAAAAGGGAAGTAATTAAATTCTTTTATTGTAAGTGAGCAAAAGAAGGATCTGCCAAATAAAAACAAAAGCAATGCAATGCAACGCAAATGCAGAGCAATATACCCACAAAACAAAGTCATATGACCTTTGACCAATAAATGTGACTTTGACCTTGAAGTGAGCCATCCCAAACATCCGCTCTGCACGTCGTTTCGATGAGGTGAACATTTGTGTCAGGTTTCTTTGTAATCCTTCAAGGGGTTCAAGAGTTATAGAGCAGAAGGGATTTGCTAACCAACAGACAGACGGACACGAGGCGATAAGGAATCGAGATCTTATGGTGATACAAGTTGTGTGCAAGCTTGGTTAAAATCAAATCATAAATGAAGCTGCTATTGTGCAGACAAGGTCAAAATAGCTAATTTTGGCCCTTTCAGGGGCCATAACTCTGGGACCCATTATGGGCTCTGGCCATTTCAGGAAAGGAACCAAGATCTTATGGTGACACAAGTTTTGTGCAAGTTTGATTAAATTCAAATCATAAATGAAGCTGCTATTGAGCAGACAAGGTCAAATTTGATAGCTAATTCTGGCCCTATCAGGGGCCATAACTCTGGAACCCATAAAGGAATCTGGCCAGTTCAAGACAGGAACCAAGATCTTGTGGTGATACAAGTTGTGTGCAAGTTTGGTTAAAATCAAATCATAAATGAAGCTGCTATTGTGCAGACAAGGTCAAATTTAATAGCTAATTCTGGCCCTATCAGGGGCCATAACTCTGGAACCCATAATGGAATCTGGCCAGTTCAAGAAAGGAACCAAGATCTTGTGGTGATACAAGTTGTGTGCTAGTTTGGTTAAAATCAAATCATAAATGAAGCTGCTATTGTGTAGACAAGGTCAAAATAGCTAATTTTGGCCCTATCAGAGGCCATAACTCTGGAACCCATAGGAATCTGGCCAGTTTAAGAAAGGAACCAAGATCTTATGGTGATACAAGTTGTATGCAAGATTGGTTAAAATCAAATCATAAATGAAGCTGCTATTGTGCAGACAAGGTCAAAATAGCTAATTTTGGCCCTTTTAGGAGCCATAACTCTGGAACCCATTATGGGATCTGGCCGGTTCAAGAAAGGAATTGAGATCTTATGGTGATACATGTTGTGTGCAAGTTTGGTTAAAATAAAATCATAAATGAAGCTGCTATTGTGCAGTCAATGTCAAAATAGCTAATTTTGGCCCTTTCAGGGGCCATAACTCTGGGACCCATAATGGGATCTGGCCAGTTCAAGAAAGGAACCAAGACCATATGGTGATACAAGTTGTGTGCAAGTTTGGTTAAAATAAAATCATAAATGAAACCACTATCGTGCAGACAAGAAATTGTTGACGGACGGACGGACTGACGACGGACGAAGGGTGACCACAAAAGCTCACCTTGTCACTATGTGACAGGTGAGCAAAAAATCAAGCATAAAAACTCCTCTTTTTGAAATACATTCTTAAGCTTTTAGAAATTAAGGTTTAATCAAATTCTAATGTGCAAAAAAAAAAAAAATGATCCAAATATGCAGAGCTACCTTAAAACATTTGTTTAGGAACACATGATTATTCATCTACTGTCACTTACAAAACATATGTTATGATATTGCAAAATGAATGATCACTAAAATTTAACATACTGCATAAATTACTACACATTCACTGTTTTTAATCAGGTAATATATTCACTTATTTTTTTCATCTAATATTTTATCTTTTTAAAACATTCTTGATATTAACTCAAGGAATAGTGAAAATATAATGCACAATTTATAATACAGTGGAACCTCGGTAATATGAACACCTCTAATCCAAAAAACTGTCTAAACCAATTCACTCTCACGCTCTTTCAAAATATATATCTGTCTGTGTACACAGCATGTAAGTCCATCTTTTAATATTAAAATCATCTTTGTGACTATGATGGCATTTTAGCACTCCAATACATATATGTGAATTAAATAGTATACACAATAAAATATAACTGTCCACTGGAAATGATACTGAAAGCAGGTTTTGCCAATATTTTATTTTAAGTTTCAATTAGGTAGAGTCTGGCTGACCTTTATTTTTATTTCATATTATTATAACATTACTGATGTCTGTAAAATGTTGGCCATCTACTTGTTAAATTATTTCTTTGCCATAAGTGCTTTTTTACTTGAAAATTTTTGCAGTTTGCAGAAAGATTTTTTTCCAGCTTATTTCAAATGGCTGAAGAAGACTTTGGGTGCCTGTACAGACAATATTTCAAGTAAGGGTGTTGTTTCTGTAAAAAGTCTCCCTGTACTTGCATTCAGTGTTGTCAAATTTTCCGGTCCTTTGAGATCATGGAGTACATTCAATACACTTGTAACAGAGTTCCGCTTAAGCCGGTGCTAGGGGGCATGAGTGGTGTTGTACTTACCATTACCTCTAATGAACAGACGCAATCAAACTGAGTCTGCTATCATTTTGCTTGGTTGCATTCTATGCTTCCAAGGGATCTTCTTGCAGATTTTATTAAGTCCTAACAGGAAAGCAAAGTGCATGACTCAAACATAGCAGTCACTATATAAATCACTTGGCCATATGTTATAAAAAAGAAACTCTAAATCAAAAAATACTCTGCCCATTACTCATTGTGGCAATAACACTAACTCACATACAAAGTTTAAACCATTCGCTGGTCAATTTTACACTAACTCATCACAGTTAACACATTTTAAGCAAGTTCAGAACTGCAAAGGTATACAATATACCATAAACTAACATAAATTAACAGCTATAAACAGATTTTAACATTCGTTCCTGCTTAATTACAAACAGCAATGTTAAAATCATTGAGCAATTGAAAAATAATTCATCAAAGACTGATATCTCACTTACTTTTCTTGCTGAATAATTGTAAGTCTATTTATGAATATAAAAACAAAATTCCTAGAATATTATGTATATCTGAAAGCAAACAGTCTTGGGTTTTTTAAAAAGCAGTCTATAAAAGGACATTTTGATATTTTGAAGTTATACTGCACCTATATTAATGGAAAATTTATGTGATTGTTCTCCTGTATCACTCACCTGAGTATCTTGAAAATTTGATATTCTTAACACTTACCATACTAAATTTAAAATTTCTATAATGAACTTGTCCATCTTTCAATTTGGGCGATACTCTTAACTGTTATAAGGGGTGCTTATCATAAAAATACTAACTGAATGGCAAACAGTGCAGATTATGATCAGATTGCATGGATGTGCAGGCTGATCTGGATCTGCACTGGTCGCAAAGGCATAATCAATCATGTCCAGCATGATAAAGGTTAAAAAAAATTATGCCAGGCTTGCAAGCCTCATGTGATCCCGCCTGGCAAAGTCAATTTAAACGGAATACAGCATCACAGATAAAGTATAATAACCCTGTTGTATTTTACTACCAGTCCTGCTTTTGGAGAAAACAAGAAGCTGCGTTCAATAAACGCTTGATGCCCCCAGTGGCATCCTTGTCGATACAAAGCAACCTAAGTCCAAAACGACGTCAAGTTCAAGGTCAAAGTGAGATCAGGTGATGTTTGAAGATGAGGAATGGTCACAGGTTACATCTGCATTAGTTTCAATTCATTCTAGTAAGGGGTACTGATGCTAGATGAAATGGTCCCATTTGGTTAACCAAGAGATGGCCCATATAAAGCAACTTAAGTCCAAAATGAGGTCAAGGTCAAGGTCAAACTGAGGTCAGGTGATGTCTGAAGATGAGGAATGGTCACAGGTTACATCTGCATTAGTATCACGTCATTCTAGTAAGGGGTATTGATGCTAGACAAAACAGTCCCATTTGTTTAACCTCGTACGTCCGGACGAACGAACGAACGGATGGACAGGACATCAGTAGATGCCGGGGGCATAAAAATTTAGCCTTTCATTCTTCTGAAAAATTATAACCTGGTGAAATATTATTAAACTCAATTTATCAGGTAAAGATCTGAATGGAAGTGGAAACTGATATGTAATATCTGGATAAATGTTTGGTCAAATCCACCCAGGAATAACTTACAGACAGAAATGAAATCGGGATGGACACTATAAAGGGGGATAATTAATGAAGTAAGATATGGGCAGGTTACAATCCATGAACACTGCACATTCTCTAAATGTCCTCTATCATTGTGTGCAATTTACATTCATTCCCTTCTGCAGTTTCAGATTTATGCCCTGGACAAGAAAATTCAACAAGAGTTGTCCGTAAGACAGCACGCTCCACTATTCCTGCGATTGACAGTAAAATGAATATATGTCTCAATGAGAGACCTCTACTTTAAAGGGAAGATACACCAAGGGGCATAGTTCTGTCAAGAACACAAATTAAAGTTATTGGGATTGTTACCACACATGCAGATGATGATGGTAATGATATATTTTGAGTTTCAAGTCATTATCTTATATAGCACCAAAGTTATGTCCAGAAAACGAAGTTTGTCAAAAGAAATTAAGTATGAAAGGGGCACAATTTTGTCAAAAATACAAATCAGAGTTATGAGGATTGTTACAGCACATGCAGATGATGACGATAAAGATACATTTTAAGTTTCAAGTCTATCTTATATTGTACTAAAGTTATATCCTGAAAGCGAAGATTGCCAAAAAACTTTAAGTATGAAAGAGGCATAATTCTGTCAAAAATACAATTAGAGTTAAGGGGACTGTAACACACATTATAAAGAAATATTTTTAATTTCAAGTCATTATCTTTTAAAGTACCAAAGATATGTCTATAAAAGAAGCTTTCGAAAAAAATTTAACATGAAAATAATTCCAAGTATAACAACTTTGTGACCTTGACCTTGGGTATAATGGTTCCTGCCCCTGCACATACTTTGTCTTTATACTGGACAATGTTTATGTGAACTTACAGTAAGATATAAGCAACAGTTACAAAGATATGACAGAAAAACAAAGGTTGCAGAAAAACTTTAACCTTAAAAAAAACTTAAGTATAACACCTTGGTGACCTTGACCTTAAGTATAATGGGCCCAGCCCCTGCACATACTTTGCTTGTATGCTGGACAATGTTTATGGGAACTTAGAGTAAGATATAAGCAATAGTTACAAAGATATGACAGAAAAACAAAGGTTGCAGAAAAACTAACCTTAAAAATAACCTAAGTATAACACCTTGATGACCTTGACCTTATGTATAATGGGCCCAGCCCCTGCACATACTTTGTATGCTGGACAATGTTTATGTGAAGTTACAGTAAGATATAAGCAATAGTTACAAAGATATGACAGAAAAACAAAGGTTGCCGAAAAACTTTAACCAAGAAAGCTCACGCCGACACCAGGGCGAGTAGAATAGCCCCCCTATTCTCCGAATAGTGGAGCTAATAAAGGGTGATAACTCAAAAATGAAGGACTTAGTAATGGTTCTTGCACATGACTCATCATCATGTCATGCTGATCATTAGTGCAAAGTTCTTTTTACATCTATCCATGAATGACAACGTTACAGACTGGACTGTAAATCGGGATAGACAGTCAATAAAGGGATATAATTGAAAAAGTAAGATAGATTGATTAAAGGTTATTGCATGCGACACATCAACATGTCAGGCTGATCATTGGTGCAATTTTTTTTCAAAATCCATTCATAAATGACAAAGAAACACACTGGACAATTTGAAAATGGGTCAGCGGAGAACCATGACTGAAAAGTTTACGAGGACTGGCTGCGTATTGCAACTGTTGATACACATGTGATAAACTGATAATACATGATAGACGATGGACAAAGACAGACCACAATTCCTCATCTAAACCCTTACTTTAGGTGAGCTAAAAAAATCAGATCTTTTGCAAAATTTAACACTTTCGTTGTGTGCATATAATATGTAAAAGATAAACAGAAAGAATGTTAAATATGATCATGAAATGATGTATATAATCGAAGAATTGTCTTGATATGTAAAAATGCTGACTTACAGTTTAATATCTAATGCTAAAACCATCCATCTCTTCTATTATGTGCAAGTTCTGAAAGTTTTGAGTGGAAATCACCTTTCGTTATCTTGATATTTTTATCAGCAAAGTAGCGTACAGCTTGAGCCATCTCTGACTTTTGCTGGTATTCAAACTCCCAGTTAAACTGGCCGACATTTTCTGCAAACTTCACTGGAACCGGACATTGTAAGTGTGAATGATCAGCGATAAATTTTAATTCTTCTTCACCATCTTGTCTTCTTTTCAAATTTTTATGAACTCGGTCACACACAAAACATTCAAAATCTTCTACAAAGTTGGAACGACCTTCCTTCCATGTTTCTACAATACTCCATGATCTGTCTTTCATCATCTGAAGAAAGCTTTTATTCGTGATACCCGTCTTTTTCCACTGTAAATATTTATTATATTCCTCGTCGTTATTGTTGAGGTGTTGTATATATTCTGCCAGTTCCTCTGGCGACTTGAAATCACTGACAATAATAGCTGAGTGTTCGTCAGGCAGAAGCTCCTGCAAAAACAAACAGCATGTGTTATAAATTGACATACATTCTGGAGAACATATAAATCAGCAAAGATTTCAGTACAAAACCTCAACAACATTGCATATATTAAACAAGAGCTGTCACTAATGGTGACAAATGCCCCTGCAGCCCCTTGACCTTTGACCTGGTGACCTTGACCTGGTGACCCCAAAGTCAATAGGAGTCGTGTACTCAATAAGTACTATCAGCATGTGAAGTTTAAAGGTCCTGCATGCAGTGTTTCGCGAGTAAAGTGCCTTCATGCAAAAAGTTAACATTGGCCCCTGTGACCTTGATCTTTGACCTGGTGACCCCAGTCAGTAGGGGTCGTGTACTCAATAAGTACTATCAGCATGTGAAATTTGAAGGTCCTGGGTGCAGTGGTTCGCGAGTAAAGTGCCTTCATGCAAAAAGTTAACATTGGCCCCTGTGACCTTGACCTTTGACCTGGTGACCCCAAAGTCAGTAGGGGTCGTGTACTCAATAAGTACTATCAGCATGTGAAGTTTGAAGGTCCTGGGTGTTGTGGTTTGCAGGTAAAGTGCCTTCATGCAAAAAGTTAACATTGGCCCCTGTGACCTTGACCTTTGACCTGGTGACCCCAAAGCTAGTAGGGGTTGTGTACTCAATAAGTACTATCAGCAGGTAAAGTTTAAAGGTCCTGGGTGCAGTGGTTCGCAGGTAAAGTGCCTTCATGCAAAAAGTTAACATTGGCCCCTATCACATTGACCTTTGACCTGGTGACCCCAAAGTCAGTAGGGGTGGTGTACTCAATAAGTACTATCAGCATGTGAAGTTTGAAGGTCCTGGGTGCAGTGGTTCGCGAGTAAAGTGCCTTCATGCAAAAAGTTAACATTGGACCCTGTGACCTTGACCTGGTGACCCCAAAGTCAGTAGGGGTGGTGTACTCAATAAGTACTATCAGCATGTGAAGTTTAAAGGTCCTGGGTGCAGTGGTTCGCAGGTAAAGTGCCTTCATGCAAAAAGTTAACATTGGCCCCTGTGACCTTGACCTTTGACCTGGTGATCCCAAAGTCAGTAGGGGTCGTGTACTCAATAAGTACTATCAGCACATGAAGTTTGAAGGTCCTGGGTTCAGTTGTTCGTGAGTAAAGTGCCTTCATGCTGAAGTTAACGTTGGCCTTCATGCTGAAGTTAACGTTGGCCTTCATGCAAAAAGTTAACGTTGTGACAAACGGACGGACAGCTGAAAACTAATATGCCTCCCTTCGGGGGCATAAATAGGCATCATCCCACATGCATCAGGGTGAGAACTGTAATTTTAAAAGAGTTAAAACAGAAAGATAATTAAACATCAAAAATCAAAATTAGATATTATTCCAGCCAATTAAATGCGTATCATATAAAACTACAACCATATTCCTTCTTTTTCTACTTCAGATTTCTATCACTTGACTGATGCTTTTGAAAGCTTTACAAAATGCTTAAAAATCAATACCAGCTAAAACATTCTGAATCACATGATTTTCAGTATTTATTTTATAGCACATAAATGTTTTCTGATGTTCATGCAGGTGTAAACCCCTGCTGATTTACGCAAACATTGAATAAAGCACCAAAATGTCTTTATGTTGAATGAGACTCAGGGTTTTAAAGGCAGGGTTTACACAATAACATAGCAACATATGCATGAACACCAGAGAAAGTTACACCAATTTCACATTTCTAATTTATCAAAAGTCTGAATCATATCCATGATCATCAGAAAGGAATTGACGTAGCTAAGAAAATGTGTGAATCTGATTCGGTATTGATGAAGTTATAAAAGGCTGATATACATGCATGAAACAAAATGATAAACAAGGGGTTCATCTCAAACACAACAATCAACTTACTTAAATAAATAGATATTGGAATTGTGAACTAATGAATACACTCTCAAATTTTGAAATATTTGAAATAGAACTAACAATGTTCTCTTTTAAAAATCATCATTCTTATAAAAGACTGGAAAGTTATTTAAATAATTTTGGTTAAAAATGTAGACGGTTCAATAAAACACTTTTTTCACTTATGTACCTACCAAAATATGATATCAACTGAAGTAATACTTTATGTCTATTTTCAATTTGTACTATAATATGTGTGATTTGAAGGGAGAATTAAATCCTAGCATATGTCAGATACTTCATATGTGAAATAAACTTCCCTCATATAACTGAGCTATATATCAGTGTAACAAGCTGCTGGATTATTACCTTTATTTTAGGAGAACCGTGTATTATAGGCACAGATCCAAGCATCAGGGGTCTCCACAATTTCTCTGTAATATAGTCATCACACACCGCATTCTCCATAGCAAATGAGAACTTATACTTGGCCTGTAAACGGAAGAAGTCCTCGTGTTCCATACCAGGCAATGGATTGACCAAACTGCAAACAATATTAAAACAAATTAATTAAAAACAATAGCTCACATCCCATACTTTTTAACACCTGGTGGACAAGAATATCTAAATAGGAGGGTTTCTGAAAATGGCATGCAGAGCTTCTGACGTTTCTGCACAAACCTTGAAATGGGCACTTTGCTTAACCCTTACCCTGCTTAATTTCTATAAATCAATTAATTTCTATAACCAAAGGAGTGACGAATTATACCCCCACAATATGGCCTTGTCACAGAACTAAGCCAATGTCAAAGCCAAACTTGCTTGACCTTTGACCTACTGACCTCAAAATCAATAGAGGTCATCTGCAGGTCATGATCAACCTCCCTATGAAGTTTCACGATTCTCAGTCCAAGCGTTCTCAAGTTTTTGTCTGGAAAAGGTTTAAATGTTCTGGGTCACTCTGACCTTTGACCTTTGGAACTCAAAATCAATATGGGTCATCTGCTGGTCATGACCAACCTCCCTATTAAGTTTCATGATCCTAGTCCCAAACGTCTGAAGTTATTGTCCGAAAACCGTTTAAATGTTCCGGGTCACTGTATCCTTGACCTGTGACCTATTGACCTCAAAATCATTAGGGGTCATCTGCTGGTCATAACCAACCTCCCTATCAATTTTCATGATCCTAGGCCCAAGCGTTCTCAAGATATCATCCGGAAACCGTTTAACTGTTCCGAGTCACTGTGACCTTGACCTTTGATCTACTGACCTCAAAGTCGAACTTGACCTGTATTTCATGATGTTACACCTGTGTACCAAAATTTATGATCCTAGGCCCAAGCATTTTCAAGTTATCATCCAGAAACTGTTTAATTGTTCAGGGTCACTGTGACATTGACCTTTGACCTACTGAGCCCAAAGTAGAACCTGACCTGTATTTTCCGATGTTACACCTGTATACCAAAAATTATTAAAATAGGTCAAGCCTTTCATGAGTTATCATCCGGAAACCATGAAAACCAACAGAGCGTCTGACAAGCTCACTCTTATATACACCCCCCAAAACTTCTTTTTGTGGGTATAATAAACTTGACTAACTTTCAATTTGGACAGTACCATTACCTGTTAAAAGTGGTGCCTACAAAAAGATACTGACTGGATGGCGAACAGTGTAGATCTTGATCAGATTGCACGGATTTGCATGTTGATCATGATCTACACTGGTCACCAGAATAAATCATGTCCAGCGTGACAAGGATTAATTGTGATACTCTGATGTTAAATGGTCATGTGACAATTGGACAGAAGACTATATGTCTGATATAATTTGTTCCCCCTCTCTGACTTAAGCTGGGAAGTCGAGGTACTCATTGAGAAGAAGACACTACTCGAATAAAAGCATGGTAAACACTGATTAGGTCATTTGCTGTTATATAAATGAAATACTGTTAAGAGAAAAATGTCACTCATCCCATATACATGTAAAATAAACAAAACACAAATATATTAGAGAAGAGCCTCTTTACCTTATATAATAATTATGTACAATTTCCTAGATTTCAAGAATTACTTCTGAGATGGAAAAATGAAATTATTTCTAGAAAACAGATATCAACATCTATATTTCACCTTTAAAAGGACTGACCTCCAGATAGCAAGACAACAAAGACAAGCGCTGCCGGATGACAGCAATGCTCGATTATTCAAAAGCCTTGTCAAATGAATGAATATGAAATTCAGAAAGGGGGCAAAACAGGGTTATGGAACCTGTACAATGCATATCAGCTCATGACAATGGACAATTGTGTGAAGTTTCAACCCATTCCCATTAGTTGGTACAGAGAGACCAGCTTACATGCAAAAACTGCTAAGTCGAAAAGGAGCATAACTTTGTAAAAATGCAAAGTAGTTACAGTAGAAAAGCGTGTGTTACAGGGCACAGAAGGCAAAATGCCTAAATTATAAAGCTTTATATATCCAGTAAATGTCGAAGTATGAATTCCTTCATGGTGTACTGGTCAAGATTGAAGTAAAGTTTTTATTGCGGAGGAAACCTGGGTTCGATTTCCAAATAAGACACTTGATTACTTGATTTAGCAGTTCCTAAAATAGTTTAGAAACAAAAACATTTTTATATGACCAAACTTCAGTTTTAAGGAAAGGTCATTTTAGGACAGTCCACTCAGATCTGGTCAGGTTCCATGCTGTTAGCTAACGGTTTCTCTAATTGCAATAGGCTTTGAAAGCGAACAGCATGGATCCTGACCAGCCTGGTCTGGATCCATGCTGGTCACAAACGCACTAGGTTGGTTTTCTCATGGTGCGGCTCAAATAGATCTTTTACAGAAGTTTTACAGTATAAAAATAAAGTGAAGAAATTACATACTGTGTAGGCAGATCTCTGTTGTGGACACATGATCCATATGAGTCTACCTTCATATACTCCATAAACATTTCAACAAAACTGTCACGATCTGACGGTACATTACAATCACTCTGTGCATAGAAGACTGGTGCAAGTTCTCTCTGCAGTGCCGACTTGTCCTCCGTAGATACAAGGTACTTGTTGCTTTCCAGCCATGCTACACTCTCCACATACTGTAAGGTGAGTGGGAAATCTGACTCGCGTTTGAAAGTGCTGGTATGGTTGAAGAGTGGAAGAAACTCCGGCTGTGTTAGGATATAATCATTCTTTGGCGACTCCTCATGCATTAGTGCCCATTCATGGTGGGGTTCTCTCGGCAGTGGCAGGTCCTTAACATTTATGTCAGTGCCATAAAACATCAACACCTGTATACATGAAAAACTTTGTCAATAATTAATTTGACTGGAATTTTAATCTACTTCCATTTTACTCTGATTTCACAATTCTATTAAACCTTAAGCCTGCTGACAGCCAGTGATTTTTTTGCGACAGTGCTATTCGATCAATCAGAAAATTTTTAGTGAACACCTCTTTGAATAATAAGTGGTACTCCCCAAACTGCATGATGGATCAGTACATTTTAGAAATTTAGCAGGGTAAAGGTTAAGAATAGGGCTTTAAAGACAGTAAAATAGTAAACGTTTTTGGCCGATGGTAATCATAAATCTGGTTACTAATAAACATTTTCACTGAGTAAGTACTACATCTGTGCTAAATTGAAGTATAACAGGTAAGCCTGCAACCTGTATATATATGATAATGGAACAAATTTTTAAGCAACTGTCTCCTACAGTTAGTTGTAGTATATAACATACATGTAACTTATTTTGTGTTTGGAGTGTTCTATGGTATACATGTTAAAGTTTTAACATATGACAATTATATAAAAATGTCAACATAGGGGAAATTGGATTTATTTTTGATCAATCTACCCATTTCAGTCATAAGATGACCATCATCAGGATCAAACAACCATGACAAAAACATCTAAAACATTTTCTGTAACAAGATTTTACCCTGATAAACATATATAAATATAAGATAATACCACTGATATATGACAGGATATCAGACTTATTGTAACAGTGTGGAATGTCCAAATGCAGATACAAAAAGTTAAAGTATTACACAGACTATAAAACAGACACTTAACTGAAAAGTTCGCTTAATTTCACACTAAAATTTCAAGGTAATCTACATTTTGAAGCTTTTTTTATAAAATTTATGAAATTTGTTGTATTGATATGTCCTTTCTGAGTTTCTTACCTTAGTTTGTTTATGTCTATAATAATGTCTGTCTACTGTGAAGAAGCACATGTTCTCTCCACATTTCCTGTATGTCCCGGGATCTCCTGTAAACGGTGTCCACCACAGAATGACAGGGTCAGAGATATGTTCACGTAATGCTGAACTGTCATCATCATGGGCATCTTTAAAGTCTGCAAGGATATCAACCAAATTTTAAGCATTTCAGCTAGACTTTAATAAAAGCTTGTAGTTTATTGAAAAATCTTGAAATTTCATTACTGATAGTATATAAAATTTGGGGTTTCTACTTAAACAGCTATCTTTTGCTGGAACTAAAAATCAGTAATATGGGAAAGGACAACTGTAAGCTAATTAGCTTTCTGTCCAATTCCCTTAACAATAATATTGTAAACTATTCATGAAAAGACTTTAGAAAATATGCTTAAACCAAATATTACTGTAACAGCGGAGAAAAATGGCCACAAAAACTCATATATGTGTGTGGAAGTTGCCAGTCCTTGTGGAGAACATACAATTCTTGACCACTGGCTAATTCAACTGACTAGCATTAAATAGCTGAAGATTTCTTGAAATACTGTTGAAAAAGCAGGTGTAAACTTAACCAAACAAAGTCTGTAACAGTAACATAATAGCCATACCGTTTCAAAAAGTGTAAGACCAGTGATAACATTGCAATATAACAATTAGTAGTCTCACCAACATTTATGATACAGCAGTACAATTTAAGTCTAATGGTGAGCTTTAATGATGTAGGAAGACAACATTTCAGTCAAGGTCGGGCACTCCAATAGAACAACAATCTTCTTCAAGCTAGATTGGTAGCTTCTTCATATGGAAGCAATCTAAATTGTATGGGAATTTAAACCCAACACCTCAACGCAAATGAATCAAACACAGCAGTCATGGATGTCTCTTTGAATGGTCTTAATTACATATTTAGCCTGCTGGCGGCAAGTGATTCTCCCTTTGCGGCCAATGCAGATATTTGTGTAGGTTGATCATGGTCTGCACTGTTCGCTATTCAGTCAGTAAATTTTCAGTGAACACTCCTTTGACAGACAAGTAGTACTACCCAAATTGGATGATGGACCAGTCCATTTTAGAAACTCAGCAGTGTAAAGGATAAATAAGTACAAGCATTACACACACAATGTACCTGGCAAAGTATTGTCTTTATCCTCATATGTGTCCCCTGTCAACACCTGAAAGGCAACAAATATCCAATTTCTGATATATGTATTTCGAAATAATGGTGAACAACAATATTTCCATAAAAGTAACTATTTACAAAAGAAAACTTTTGAAAAAATTTGTCTGTAACAAACATAGTAGATGGTTGATTCTAGCAGGTGTTTTAGAGGCTGGTTTTATTGCTGATTATGCATCACTGTCATCTGCCTCTATGTTTTGCATGTAATATATTCATCAGGCAATTGTTAAAAGCTTTTTTCTTTCAATGTTCTTGCAATAAAATCTAAATACAGTTGTTAAATTGAAAAAGGTACAGGCTGTTTTTCATGAAAAACATAATGACTCCCACCACTTACCATGCCGAGATTGTAAAATGCCACAAATTCCAATGAAATAGACAACTAGGCTTGGCAGCGGTAACTCCTGCCAAGTTTGGTGGAATTCCAACAAGTTGTATAGCAGAAGTAACACAGATAAAATATTGGACAAATCAAGGCTCATGTCTCTACTAAAAATCTTTTAATCAGAACATGAAGATAATACAAACAACTACACTTCATGCTAATCACTACTGAGGTTTGGTGAAGTGCAGCCTAATTGTATACATGCAGTGGTGTAAACACTGTAAAATATGATGAATCAAGGGACATAACTCTGCTGACTGAACAGGAACATGTTGAAGATATGTATGAATAAGCGTTGCTCTGGTAACATCTGTAAGGTTTGGTGGAATAAAATTTGACGATTAAAGGGACATAACTCCCATGGAAATCACTGAATTGAAACTTGCTGGAAATATGCATAATCAGATTTGCAAATGATCACTCATGTAAGGTTTCATGGAAGTCTGACCTCTTATAAGAGAAATGGTCAAAACATCATAAAATTGGAGGAATAAAGGGCCATTTAACTCTGAACAGAACATGTTACAATGAAGCTTGGCACTGATCACTTTTGTAAGGGTTGGTAGAAATCTGCCCAATAATATAAGAGAAGTGGTGGAAACACTATAAAATTTGAAGATTTGTTTGTTTGTTTTAATCGACAGTATTTCAGTTATGTAATAGCTGACTTAGCTAAGCCGCGGGCTATAAAAATTTGAAGAATCAAGGTTCTTAACTCAAAATCATCAAACCTGGTAACGATGATGATATGCATAACTTGGCTGGGCACTGATCACTCTTGTGAAATTTGGTGTAAATCTGTCCAATGGTGTTAGCAGGGATGTGTGGCCACAGTTTGTGACAGACAGACAGCCTGACAGACAGACAGCACTAAACCCATTATATGTCTTCCCGACAACACGTGGGAGAAATTAATATCTAATTAACTCACCGTATATCCAACAAACATCAAAGTGAGGAATCCTACTAGTGAAAGGTACAGGAACAATTTGAAAGGATCTAGCCTCCTCTCCATCTTCTGTTTACCAGCCATATAGTCCCTCTATAGCTTCTTCAATCTGAATAGTATTACATTTGTTCATATAATAATCTTCTGTTCTCAAAGGATGCATTATAAAAATCAGCCAAAATAAATTAATTGTTGAGTATTTAGATATCAGTACAGGTTATATTTATAAGAAAATAAAATTAAGGAAGTGGCAATTAATGATTCATTTTCTGCAAATATGTGTTTTTTCAATATTGATCAGTTGATAGATGAATGCAAAATTTTCAATCCAAAACTGATAGCCCTAGCTTAAACCACATCTCCGAAAAGTTAACAGTTAGCCTGCTGGCGGCAAGTGATTTTGCGACCAATGCAGACCAAGATCAGCCTGCACATCCATGCAGTTCACTGTCAAATATGCTGTATTTATCATCCCACAATACAGAAGTGTCAGATTAGTAACAGATTTCAATTTGCAAAAGATTTAATGTTAACAGAATTAAATTATTATAAACCTAAAATCTAAGTTTGCCATATTTTTGTTAGTCCAACTACACTAGTTGCGATATTGTGATAATTTTTGCACAAGTCAATATCTCTCCTCCAAAAGAGAGGAAATCTGCCTTATCACAAAAATATCTCAGAATCAGAGTCAAAATATTTGGATTATTATTTTTGTTAACATTTTGACCTGCTCTGCTGCCTGGCTATTCAATTTCTGGAGCAAGTGGGCATATTCTTATTTCTAACACTGGTAAATAGTAATGACTCTATATCAATAATGATATATAGAAAATATACGCTCAGCCTCTTGAATGAGCTGATGTTTATCCGGATCATTTCACTAGCCGAAAGCCTTTCTTCTTCATTTTTGGCTAGTTTTCAAGAAAATAAAAGAGAAATCGGTAAAAGCATTTTCCAGTCCGTAGATATGATCATGAAACATAATAAAACCGAACAAAACTATGAAATAAAACTTACTCCAAAAGAGACAAGCCTGTTTCGTTTTTGCAGTGCTGTCAATTACCTATAGATTAATTGTTCGAGGTGAAATGGTAGTGCACACCGCAAGGAACACATGTTAGAGGAAAACAAATAATTATTTCCATATTTAAGGAACTAGATTCATCTAAAAATGGGGAAAAAGAGAAAGGTTTGGTATATTTACACTCAAAAAATATATTTACATGATTTTATTGCTAAGGAATAACAGGAAACTGCAAAATCAAGGCATTGTTATGTAATTTCGCGAGTGAAGAAACCAAGATCAGCAGCTGAAGAGGATGTTAGTCAAAACGTCCCCTAGTCAAAACGTCCCCAAGTCAAAACACCCCCCATTTTGGTCAAAACGTCCCCCTTTTCTGGTCAAAACACCCCCTTTCCAAAAAATTACCAGGTCAAAACACCCCCCTTAAAAATTTCATATGTAAATACATATTAATTAAGTTAATTTGGTAAATATTAAATGTTCATTATACTGTTTTACATGCATAGTTTTTAATTAGAATGTTGTAAACCATTAGTTTTAGAATGTTATAGCATTGTTGTGAAATTATATCTGATGTTTATATAGTGAAAAAGTGATGTTTCTGTTATTTAATAATAAAATTAAATTAAATTATAATGTTGTTATGTTATAAATGAAATTGTTACAACTGCATGAGGACAAAGGGATAATGGATCATAAAACAAGATGTTTGTAAACAATTATTTTTTAAGCATCTAAAGTTTAATTGCACAATAATTAAATAATGTGGAAAAAGTTATAACTATTATATTCAACCACTAATTTTCTTAGTATCCTAGTGTATGTATACTGTCTGTCTCTGTGAATAGTGTGTTGGATTGTTATTTGTTTAAATATCGGTGCTTTTATAAGATAACGTTTTTATGGAGTATCCTTGCATTAATTACTTTTAAGTGTAGAAACGAAGTCAGACCGCGTCAACATGCCATTGCCTGCGACTCATATGGCAGCTGGCAACACAGAACCTGTGACACGGGTAAGTTATATTCATATTATTATTATTATTATTATTGATTTCTTGAATTACTAGACTTCAGTAAACAATATCTTTTGCGGAATACTTATCATATTCCGAATTGTCTAACTACTTTTTTGGCAAATATGTAATTTTCTGGCTGAACTATACATCATATAAAATTATAGATATATACATTATTTAAGGAACAAAAAGGCCCATTACATAGAGTTATACAGTTTGTATGTTTACATTCTATTAGCTGACCAAAATCTGATTAACTACTTTTTACCATTTAATAATATTTTTATTTTATTTTATAAAATATTGTAAAATCTGGTCAGAAAGAAATAAACAATATACAGATCATAATCACATTATGAAAGCAAACAAATTCAAATATACAAGTAATCAATGCATTGTCAAGTTAATCCAATCAGAGGAGATAATGTGTTATCAGTAGGTGTTAATTCAATCAAGAGATTCTGTATATTGAATGGAATGAGAAATAAATAAAAAATATTTATTTTAAAGTACCAGAATTAAAAAGAAATAATGGGTCGTTCCATGAGTAAACCTGTATTAGTGACCAAAAAAAATCAAAATTAAGATAACAAAATATTCATTAAGAACATTCTTTTATCTTTAAAATCTTAAAATTTGAAGTAATTATCTTAAAGTATAGGTCCATGCACAATCTGACTAAAGTACTTGATCTTCTAAACGAAGATCTGAGAACGACCCATTCACATTCGTCTTCTGTATATTTTGGATTTCCATTATTGCTATTTTTATGTTATCCAATCAGATGACTTGTTCGATTGCCAAAGGATAAGAAAAATATGCGGTTATTCCAGGACTCGAACCCGGGACCCCTCGCTTACAAAGCAAGTGGTCTACCGACTGAGCTAACCGGCTATCTGATACATTACCACATAAGAATTGTAAATATCAAAAGTCAATGCTACATGTAGATTTGCAAGATGTTGTAAGCTAGCCTCTGATTGGCTAGCGAAAGAGCCTTCAGAACGAGGCAATGAATAGGTCGTTTTCAGATCCTATGCGTAGCGTAATAGGAGATGTACTTTAGTCAGATTGGGTCCATGCATTGGCCAGAGTATTCGCAACTTTGGACAGGTGATTATGTTCATGAATGCTATTAGTATTTCACTGCCTTGATAAAAAAATTTATGAATTTTATAAGACTCTTCTCTTCCAGCAACAGCATGATAAGAGATTTTTTTCGGAAAATTATATATAGTTTGTGTAAAAAGGTATTATTATTTATAGTTTGTGTAAAAATGTATTACCATTCTTTTCAGTAATATCATTCTCTTACTATATTTTTTCAGTTACTTATGCATAATTTGTCATTTCTATCTCCTATAAATGTTTCTTATGTCTTTTACAGCTACCGTGCAGGGGGTATGTCTGCAAGTTCCTTGCTAAAAAAGATGAGCACCATTTACAAACCCAGGCTCACTACAACAGTTCACGAGGAGGAATAATTGTGATAAAAACATTAACTAGCATAGGAGTGGATTTGACTTCTTGATATTGTGTAGCTGGAACACTTTGAATTATTATATTGTGAATTTGACTTCTTGGTGTAGAACAGTGAATGAATAGTGCGATATGTGATTTTTACTTAATAACTATGCAGTTGTGACTGTTCTGATGTTTTATTAGTGTTTTATAAATAAAGTTATAACTCTGATCAGGATTTTTGTTCATTCTACACAAATTTAGATTGTATAGAAGAAAAGATTTTCCCTTCATAAATGTTCACACCTTATTACTGGTGATTAATGGGTTTATAACACCTACTAATATTAGGCCCTCAGCACAATTAATGCACAACCATGTATAGTTGATAGGTGTTGATGCATTAATTTAGGTGTTAATAAATCATAAAATTTTGTGTATTATCAAAACATAATCAATAAGTTTCAAACCCTTTAAAAGATATGAATTAATTAAAAAGAATTAATAGATCTAATACAAAAAAAATTAGGGGACGTTTTGACCAAATTCTAAACTGAATGGGGGACGTTTTGACCAAAATGGGGGGTGTTTTGACCAGGGGACGTTTTGACTAGGGGACGTTTTGACTTGATACCGCTGAAGATGGTAGACTTATTCAAAGTTATTGTACATGTATATTTTTAACGTTATATTGCTGGCTTTCGTCTTTTATTGAACAATCTTCAAAAATTAGAAAATGGACATTGATGAATACACTTTCATGTAGACAAGCTTACTGCTTTTTAATTTCTGACTTTTGCAGCTGCAGCCACAGTTTGACTGTCACAATATAAAACGTCGGATTAGTTCGACTAACTTTCATGAATTTGTACATTGAATTGACTACACAGCAAATCTACCAAGAGTATTGCTGCACTGAATACATGGAGTCCACACGCATATAAACTTCAAGTGGAAATGGTACAGCGGCACGCAGCACGCTTTACCACCAACAGAAACCATAACACCAGCAGTGTCACCAGCATGTTGGAAGAGCTACAATTGGAAACACTCAAATGACGCCGCCAGAAACACCAACTGACAATGCTCTACTGCATAGTAAACCACCTTGTTGATATAGATGCTGACAAATATCTGACACTGAGAAAGATCATGCCATGACACAAGCATAGTACTGGTTTCGTGCCACATCCTACATCTACAGAAAATTCTCAAGTTTAGCTTCTTCCCACGCACTATACCGCTATGGAACGATTACCAGCAGCTGTTGCTGAGGCCCCCTCTTTGGCATCTTTAAAAATGGACTCTCCCACCTGACCTTCTAAGGGGACATCCTCCCCAGTTATGAATTAAGCGTTCGTATGAAGGACTTGAGTTATGTCGGCAGGGTCTTGTGCCCTGGTACTGCCAAGGAAGCCGAATTGGTCTTGTCCTGTCTCCTGATGGACATGAAAAGTAACTGGGTACAGTTCCTCGCAGTTCTAACTTTCGCCTGTCTGCAACCAATCTTGACCAGACTTAACTTCTAGCTTTCACTATTTGCAGTTTTCTTACACTTTCTCTTTTTGGCGTAACAATGTTGATGTAGATGTAGAGCAGCCATGCAAATAATTTCTTAGGGACAACTTAGGGTGTTCCTTATCGCCGTATATTAAATCGTAAAAAATTTAGGCCAATGTATGATTAAATCACAATTCATCGCTGTTTTAGTAAAACATTGAGTAAGTGTTGATACGTTAAAGTATATATGCATATGGCTTTATAAGCTTTTCATGTGCAAAAATAAAAATTATACTGAATGTACCTGTTTTTCTTCAATTTTTCAATTTGCAATAATATCGACAAATGAAATTAAATAAAAGCTTATCATATTTAACTGCACTTCCCTCGTTAGACATTATTTGTCACATGTCACTTGTGTGTGCTTTCAAATGTACTGATAAATTGTTAATCAATAGGTGTGATAATCCAATCAAACTCTATCAGGACTAATCAGAGACATGTGTTTGTTACGCCGCATATAATATTCAAAGGATATTAATTGTGCTATGGCAATGAACGCAGTAAACGTTTTTATATTTATATATTAAACATGATATAATTCTTTTGAAAACTGATTTTTCAAAATATATTTTCTTCTTAAACATGTTAAATTATCAAATTAATTCTGAGGAAATGATTCAATTAGTTCCAATAATAAACATATGGCCGGTCCTTTACGATCAGCACGGTATATGCACTGACATGTGTTTTGTGTATAATTCATTTAAAAATCAAATATTGATGGTTTTTCTTCTCAATTTATTTTCTTTTTTATTTGTTATACGAAATCTGAAGAAATAATTAAATAATTTCCAATAATAAACATGTGGCATGTCCCTTTCGATCATGTTATGTCCTTTCCGATCAGCGCGGTTTATGCCACTCGTATTTTGTCTATAATTCATTTAAAAATCGGAAATTGCTATTTTATAATTACTGTTTATTTTCATTTTTATTTGTTAAATGAAAAATGAAGAAACAATAATTTCAAATAATAAACATGTGGCAAGCCCTTTCCGATCATGTTAAGCCCTTTCCGATCAGCGCAGTTATGTCATAACCTGTACAGGGCACTAGACAACTTTTGGGGACAGGTACCCATACCCTCAGGAAGGGGAATTTTTCGACATTTTAAGACGAAAAGGGGAAGTTAAGCCATGTATCTACTTTTCACACTTATTAATACTGTTTTCAATCATTCCTAACTGATGTGACTATATTGCAACAGTAATCTTCCTTAGAGGTACTATATAATTATTTATTAAAAGAAAGAGTTCATATCTATTTGTGTCAAACAACCTATCATCAGGGGAATTTTTTTCTGAGAAAGGGGAAAAAAACATATTATTTTAGGAGGGGAATGGTACCCATATTCGGCCCCAAAAATGGCCAAACGAGTGCCCAGCCGTATTTTGTCTATAAATTGAATATAGCTATTTTTTTATCATAAATTATTTTCTTTTTTCATTTTTTTTGCTCAGGTGAGTTTTTCTGATCGCTCAATGTCCGGCGTCCGGCATCTGTCTGTCGCCTGTCTGTCAACATTTAGCTTGTGTATGCGATAGAGGCTGTATTTTTCAACTGATCTTCATGAAATTTGGTCAGAATGATAACCTTGATGAAATCTAGGCCCAGTTTGAAAATGGGTCATCTGGGATAAAAAACTAGGTCAAATCAAAGAAAAACCTCATGTATGCGATAGAGGCTGTATTTTTCAATTTATCTTCATGAATTTTAGTCAGAATAATCACCTTCATAAAATCTAGGCAGAGTTCGAAAATGGGTCACCTGGGGTCAAAAACTAGGTCACTAGGTCAAATCAAAGAAAAACTTTGTGTATGCGATAGAGACTGTATTTTTCACTAAGTCTTCATGAATTTTGGTCAGAATGATGACCTTGATAAAATCTAGGCCTAATTCGAAAATGGGTCATCTGGGGTCAAAAACTACGGTAGGTCACTAGATCAAATCAAAGAAAAAACTTGTGTATGCGATAAAGGCTGTATTTTTCAATTAATCTTTATGAATTTTGGTCAGAATGATTGCCCAGATAAAATCTAGGTCAAGTTTGAATATGAGTCATCTGGGGTCAAAAATTAGGTCACTAGGTCAAATCAAAGAAAAACCTTGTGTATGCAATAGAGGCTGTATTTTTCAAATGATCTTCATGAAATTAAGTCAGAATAATTGCCTTGATGAAATCTAGGTCAATTCTTAAAATGGGTTATCTTGGATCAAAAAGTAGGTCACTAAGTCAAATCAAAGAAAAACCTTGTGTATGCAATAGAGGCTGTATTTTTCAACTGATCTTCATGAAATTTGGTCAGAATGATTGCCTTGATGAATCTAGGTCAAGTTCAAATGTGGGTCATCTGGGTTTAAAAACTAGGTCAAATCAAGGCAAAACCTTTTGTATGCTATAGGGGCTGCATTTTACACTGGATTTTCATAAAATTTAGTCAGAATGGTTGCCTTGATGAAATCTAGGTCAAGTTCGAATATGGGCTGTCTGGGGTCAAAAACTAGGTCACTAGTTCAAATCAAAGAAAAACCTTGTGTATGCGATAGAGGCAGTATTTTTCAATTGATCTTCATGAAATTTGGACAGAATGATAGCCTTGATGAAATCTAGGACAATTTGAATATGGATCATCTGGGGTCAAAAACTAGGTCACTAGGTCAAATCAAAGAAAATACTTGTTTATACTCAAGGTTTTTGCTCTAATTTTAATGATAATGAAATCGCTAGGTCAAACATGTTTACACTGTTGTGGTGTGTTATGGTGTGTTTCTCAGGTGAGCGACCTAGGGCCATCTTGGCCCTGTTGTTGTGATTTACCTTTTTATTTCACCGTATCAACTCACTTATATCATATTGGCCGACATTCGGTTATGTTATCAGTAAATGTTTAGCATGTCATTATTGTCATTGGTGTGTTTAAATGGTGTGTTTATAAATTCTTAAAATAAGGTCGCTAATGATTTTTTTTTTTTTGTACCGGTATTTAATATATTGAGAAAACATTTTTGATAGTTGATGTCAGTTGTCGCCGATCTTTTAAATTCAGGTCTTTCGATAATGTAATTATCTTTCACATTCAGTATATGCTGCCTTGGAATAAAGAACTCATATGTTCAAACAGACAATTAGAACCAATCATTATCAAGATTATTGACTATTAAACAAATTGACTGAGAAATTATGAAGTAATTAATTAATCAAAGACGCACATAGAGGTGTGAAAGAGATGACCACTTAAAATAATCACTTAAAAAAGGCGCATGAAAGGATCAAACGCTGATATGTTCAGTAGAGCCGCATCATTTAATGTACTTTGATGCTCTTTGTTTTGCCCTTTTGTTCTTTAATGTTTCTTTTAAGAATGAATCACAGTATCTCTAATATGTATTGAGTACTTTTTAGAAGGTATAAAAACTTATGTTAGTAGTGTCATTTGTGTCAAATAAAACAAAACAAGAAAATTTTAACTGCCAAACTTTGATAAAACACTTCTGCATTGATCATGCTCGCAAGCATAAAATTTACAGTTGATTATTTAGGGCCTATTATTTAGGATAATATACAATGTCATGTCTTTTCCTTTCTGTCCGTCCGTTGGTGTGTCAACACAAAACAAGAAACCTTTAATAAATCACTTCTGCATTAATCACGTTCGCAAGAGTAAAATCATTTATGGCATTTTAAGATACAATGTCATGTCTGTCTGTTTTGATAATGACAATCTGATCATTCGTTGATACAAAGCTATAAAAATAAAAATATATTTTATACTTCTTTGGTTGATAACATTTATAACGAAATGTCGGCCCATATGATATGAGTGCATGAATATGGCGAAATAAACATTTAAATCAATCACAAATAGTAAATAATAAATCACAAGAAATATAATTCATTTAACTTATATAATGATCCTTTATAATACAGTTTATTAAAGCTGGCTACCTTGACTTACATCTTCATATACGATAATTTTTTATTATTTTTTTTATGTATATATAGAGCTGGCTACCTAGCCACTGCCTAAATTTAATATACTATCCTGCATGATCCTCGTATAATATTGTGTGGATTCTGGATCCTGATTTCCATGTGAATGAGAAAAATGTTTTAATGTTGTGACCATAAGGCAACATTATATCATTGGAACATGCAGCTAACTTACGGTGCGAGAATTAATAGAATTATTTACAATATGATCACATAATCTGAACAACAGAACCAAAAAATATATAATAAGACATAACAGTTAAACTTGACAGGTATCAGCCTTTAGTCTGATGGCTCTAAGTGGTTTTGCCTTTGCGGCCAGTGCAGACCAAGATCAGCTTGCATGTCCATGATTACACTGTTCGCTATTCAGTCAGTAAATTTTCAGTGAATATCACTTTGAATAATAAATGGTACTGCACAAATTGAATGATTGACCAGTCCATTTTAAAGAATTTAGCAGGGTAAATGTTATATTGGCTGATATAACCTTATTTAGATTTTTAAAATTTTAACGTACATTATCATGATTATAGCCACCTGTTTTGTTATATACACAAACAAATATGGTTCCAGGGTAAGAAGAAGAAGACGTCTCAGATTGACAATCAGGAGCTGAGTTATAAGGATGCTCCACATTCTTTTGTTTTCCATCGAGGTCATGTGGGTCGAAATGTGAAACAACTTGTCAATGATACAAAAAATGTCATGGAACCCTTTACAGCAAAAAATCTCCAGGTTTGTTAACCACCGTATTTATTCTGTTGATTTCCGTTAGCTCAGTAGTGTTTGAGCTGCTGGCTAACAGTTTTCAGATACATGTAAATTTGGTTTCTTTTGGTATGTAAGATACAATGGATTAATCAATGACATTACTGATTACAGTCAACATCGTACTTGCAACCACCTCTATTAAGTGTTTTTAGCTCGATTATTTGGAGAATAGGGGAGCTATCCTACTTGCCCTGGCGTTGGCATGAGCGTCACACAAATGTTAAAGTTTGCGTACCATCCCAAATATTTTCAAAGTCCATTGAGATATTGCTTTCATATTTTGCATACTTGTTAACCATCATGACCCCAGTCTGTAAAAAGGAGGAGGCAACTCTATCAAACATTTTGACTGAATTATGGCCCCTTTTCGACTTAGCATAAATGTTAAAGTTTGCGTACCACCCCAAATATTTTCAAAGTCTATTGAGATATTGCTTTCATATTTTGCATACTTGTTTACCATCATAACCCCAGTCTGTAATAAAAATTTTGATGCACTTTCCCTATACCTCAGTTATTACTAAATGGATTTGATTCAAACTTAAAATAGTTATTCAACATCATCACTCACATCATATCATTATGACAAAAGGGCCATAACTCTTGCACCAATATTTCATGAATTATCCCCCCTCATTACTTGAATTTCAGGTTAAAGTTTTGATACACTTTCACTTTATCTCGGTTATTACTAAATGGATTTGATTCAAACTTAAAGTAGTTGTTCCACCTTATCACCCACATCATATGACACAAGGTGCATAACTCTGGAACCAAAATTTCATGAATTACCCTTTTACTTAGAAGTTAAAAGTTAATTTTGATGTATTTTCACTTTATCTCAGTTATTACGAAATGCATTTGATTCAAACTTGAAGAACTTTTGAACATTAAATGAATGGGAATTTTACTTGTTCGTTAGGATTAAATTTTATGGATTAACTCAACCACGAAATCTACGAAAATTAGTCCCCCATGAATATTAATGATTTCACAGTAGTTGTTCCACATAATCACCCACATAATATGACACAAGGTGCATAACTCTTGCACCAATATTTTATGAATTATGCCCCCTTTTTGCTTAGAATTATACTTAGTGTTTTGATACACTTTATCTTTACGTCTCTTTTTATTTTACTTAATATTTTTGACACAGACTCAAGCTATTGTGCAATATCTTCATCCACTGTTGGAGTCATTAAACACTCCAGTGACAGCTCCAGTTTCCTCAGATGTGCCCAGTTTCACTATCCAGCATCGAAATAGTCGAGCGCGCTGTCTCCTGTGACAGCTCTTGTTTACCTCAGCAACATCAGTACTTATGTGTGCTGTTTCTACTGATGGGGTTTTGTTAACTATTTTTTCAGGTTCGGAAGAAGAATGTGATGAAGGATTTTGTGAGTGTAGCAGGACTTTTACATGTGTCACATTTTATCATGTATACTAAAACAGATGTTGGTGTATACCTAAGATTGTGCAGACTTCCTCGTGGTCCTACATTGACATTCAAGGTCCATAACTACTGCCTCAGTAAAGATGTCATTTCGTCACTACGTAAACCAAATCTTGAACAGATCCAGTATCTGCATCATCCACTTCTTGTAATGAACAACTTTAGTGGTGGCGGGAACCATGTTAAACTAATGGCGACCATGTTCCAGAATATGTTTCCTTCTATAAATGTTCATAAGGTGAGTACAACATCAAGGCTACTACATTAACTGAAGTAAAGTTTGTTGTTTCGAGTGAGAGAAAAATAAGATATGAAGAGCGCCAATTTATTGTTAAAATAATGAAGTGTTTGCACATGTGCTACCAGAATAATGAGGCATTTGCAGGCGCAACTTTGTTTAATGTTTTTTATACAACCAATTTTTATATGACGTATTATGTTATGACGTTGTTGTCCGTCTGTCTGTCCGTCCGTCCGTTAGTAATTTCGTGTCAGCTCTGTAACTCTTTAGCCCCTTGAAAGATTTCGAAAAAATTTGACACAAATGTTCATCACATTGAGGTGACATGCAGAGCGCATCTTTTAGATGGCTTGCTTCAAGGTCAAGGTCACTTTTAAGGGTGAAAGGTCATATGACTTTGTTTCTTGTCCTCTCTGTAACTCTTGAACTGCTTGAATGATTTTAAAGAAACTTGGCACAAATGTTCAACACATCGAGACGACATGCAGAGCGCATGTTTTAGGATGGCTCCCTTCAAGGTCAAGGTCATATTTAGAGGTCAAAGGTCATACCTTTGGGCGTATATTGCTCTGCATTGCGGTGCTCTTGTTTCCTTTTATTATGCCTGTGAAATTGGACATAATTTATTCAATCACCCTCAGTGGGAGGGCAGGTGGACGACATCCACTAAAGTAGACTTCAGCTGTTCTTATCCAGTGTTCACCAAACTTGGTTACAAGGTTTATTGGCATAATATTTCAGTCATGTTAGGTAATCAGCTGGATTGTCCCAGAGAGTCTGTAGTTATGGCTAGTGAATTACATGTACAGTGTTTGCTTTTTAACTAGAGTAGTTCTTATTCAATGTTCACAAAACTTGGTCATATTGTTTATAGGTATAATATCTCTGTCTTGACATTGACAGTGTCCACATAAAAACTTAAGCATTCACCAAACTTTAAACATTTATAGGCATATTGTCCTGGCCAGATCGATAGTCTTTCTTGCCTTTGAATGTGCTCAGTAAGTATAAAGGTCAAAAGTACTTTATTGTGACTAGTGTATATTGTGACAGTTTGCCACTGTCATTCTTGTTGTTTCTTGTTTTTTTCTAGGTTTTCTTTTTAGCTCACATGTCACAAAGTGACAAGGTGAGCTTTTGTGATCGCGCAGCGTCTGTCGCCTGTCTGTCAGTCCATGCGTCCATAAGCTTTTGCTTGTGACCACTCTAGAGGTCACATTTTTCAATGGATCTTCATGAAAATTAGTCAGAATGTTCACTTTGATGATATCTAGGTCAAGTTCAAAACTGGGTCGTGTGCGGTCAAAAACTAGGTCAGTAGATTATATAATAAAAAAACATTGTGACCTCTCTAGAGACCATATTTTTCATGGGATCTGTATGAAAGTTAGTCTGAATGTTCATCTTGATGATATCTAGGTCAGGTTTGAAACTGGGTCAACTGCGGTCAAAAACTAGGTCAGTAGGTCTAAAAATAGAAAAAACCTTATGACCTCTCTAGAGGCCATACTTTTGAATGGATCTTCATGAAAATTGGTCGGAATGTTCACCTTGATGATATCTAGATCAAATTGGAAACTGGATCAATTGCCTTCAGTAACTAGGTCAGTAGGTCAAATAATAAGAAAACCTTGTGACCTCTCTCGAGGCCATATTTTTCATGGGATCTGTATGAAAGTTGGTCTGAATGTTCATCTTGATGATATCTAGGTCTGGTTTGAAACTGGGTGAACTGCGGTCAAAAACTAGGTCAGTAGGTCTAAAAATAGAAAAACCTTTTGACCTCTCTAGAGGCCATATTTTTCAATGGATCTTCATAAAAATTGGTCTGAATGTTCACCCTGATGATACCTAGGTAAAATCTGAAACTGGGTCACTCGCGGTCAATAACTAGGTCAGTAGGTATAAAAATAGAAAAAGCCTTATGACCTCTCTAGAAGCTATATTTTTCATGAGATCTTCATAAAATTGGTGAGAATATTCACGTTGATGATATCTAGGTCAGGTTCAGAACTGGGTCACATGCCTTCAAAAACTAGGTCATTAGATCAAATAATAGAAAAACCTTGTGAGCTTTCTAGAGGCCATATTTTTCAATGGATCTTCATGAAAATTGGTCAGAATTTTTATCTTGATGATATCTAAGTTTAAAACTGGGTCACATGAGCTCAAAAACTAGGTCACTATGTTAAATAATAGAAAAAACGACTTCATACTCAGTTCAAAACTGGGTCATGTGGGGACAGGTGAGCGATTCATGACCATCATGGTCCTCGTGTTTTACGATGAGGTGGCCTTTCCATGATCCTGTACAGAAAGTGACCAAACATAACAGAGTCATCTTAATTTTTACTTTTAGGGATTTTTCTAGACCTCTAAAAAGGGCAGGGTGCTGCTAAAAAGGGGCAAGGTGCATTTTGCGCGTTGCGTACCTTTGTCTACGAAAATCATAAGGTAGATTTCCATGGTTTCTGTTGTAATGTCTACATTGAAAGGTACAACAGAAAGATTTGAAATGAATCTGAATGTCAGGAAAAACATTAATACCTGTTTGTCTATATAACATGCTTATCATTTATAAATACGTGCAGTTTGTTTATGTTTGCATACATTATTTTTTGTTTGGAAAGTTTTCTTGATTAGAAATATCCCATAAAGATACTATGGCATAATTTAAAAATTCTGGTGCAAATCTGTCATTATTAATACATTCATTATATTACTGTTCAAAAAACGTTCCGTTGATACTCGTGTATAAATGCACATTCTTTTTTTTAACCCGGAACACACCCCCCCCCACCCCCACAATCGTGGGTGCATATTATACAAAGGTGTAGACAATTTTCCAACTACAAATTTAACAAAATAGCATTGTTTACGATTTTTGCCATTTTGGTAAAGGGAAACTACTCTACAGGCTGACTGTCGGTGTGTGTCATAACTTCGTATCGATTGACAATTATCTGGGATGATATTTTGACAGATGATTGATGGGCAGTTCGTTTAGAAATACTTGATTAATGGCCAAAAGGGGCGGTGCTAAAAGGGCAAAGGGGCGCTGAAGAAAGGCAAAAGGGCGGCGATTTCGGGCAGAAGGGCGGTGCTAAAAATGGGCAGGGCGCTGCGCCCTGCTATTCCGCTCTAGAAAAGTTCCCTAAGTTGACCCCTAGTTTATTGTGCTATGGGAGCAGGCATATTGGAAAATCGACATAACATCATTTAGCATTAAAGTCTCTTGGGAAAAATGAAAAAAAGTGAATTTTTTTTTTTAATTGAAAAATATGTCTTAAGATGTTGATGTACAGAATGTAAAAATGCTTTTTGGACAACTTTACCACCATCAATAACTCAGAAGTAAGGTAAATGTATTCGGTGGGACAGACGTTAGTAAGACCTGTTTTAAACGACTGCTTGAGACTGCTTAGCTCAGAATACCATTCTGTTTTGTATCAAAAATCAGTATTAATTGTTCGATGGCCTGGTTGGTTAGGATGGATGACTAATACATGTATCATTTGCCCATCTGTTTTGGTGTGCTATGAAATCCACATAAAGATTCTTTGGAAGCATAGAATGCAGCCAAGCAAAATAATAGATGACTCAATTTGATTGAGTCTGTTCATGAGAGGTTCCAGTAATGAAATGTGCAAAACCCCTCACACTCCTAGCATTGGTTTAACAGGCCTGGGGTTTTTCAGGACTGGTCCTGATTTCAGGCGTTTGGCTGCCAGAATTTTTCTGTATAATTATATGGAAAAAAACACTTTTAAGGCTTTAGAATGTAGATTTTCAGGCTTTTGCTTCTTGACAGAATCACAGGCCTGTTTAAGCAGAACTGTTTTATTCAGATACATTGAATGGACTCTATGATCCCAAAGGTATAAGCATTACCAGGGTTGAAGTCTTTTAAGTAATTATTTCATGCCCAGCTGGTATTCGAAGTTGTCTTTTTGAGTGTTGATGGTTCTGTCCAGATACACACCTGTGCTTGAAATGCATATTGTAATTTTACTTTTATTTGAATTCTAAAAACTGATATTATGCCTTTGTTTATAATGTACTTGCCATTTTTTTTATGAACAAAGACTATACTTATTTCTTGTCAGGTACTATTTTCCATAATGGTTTTCTCATATATTTGTCAATGGTTTGAATATTAATTGGCTTAGAAGAAAATAATATAGCATTAATTGTATTTATTGCCTCCCTTCATGATTCTAACTTTGTAAGTTCATGTGCAAAGTAGTGCTTTGTAATCATTTGAATATGCGTATCATCTTTTTGGACAGATGCTTTGTATGTTTTTAACATAAAATTGAAAGCCTTTAGAAAGTGTCACACTTTTAACCGGAATCCACCTAAAAACCTGAATACACTGGAATACGTTATATGTGTGACCGTTTTGGAACTTTAATGCAAACAAATCAATCCCAGCAACTATTAGTGAGGTATTCCAGATGTTGAGCATACCATATAAGTGAAAAAAAGAAAGTTTAACATTATGTTATATAAATAAGTTTTTTGTTCAAAGTAGCATGTATGTACAAAATTAGTGTGTGTAAAGTAACAGGTATGCCACAATATGATATTTTCCAAGTGTAGATCAGTAGTGTAAATTGGAAGTATTATATTGATATCATTCTATCTATGCTAACAGTAATTCTATTAACTGACTGATTTCAGGTGAAGTTAAATGATGTGAAGAGATGTGTTCTAGTCAGCTTTGATACAGAGACAAACTTGATTGACTTCAGACATTAGTAAGTTTTTTGTTTCATGGGTGGCACTACCTACTAGGCTAGCGTGTTCAAATTATTGTACCCCCCGACAACAAAGTTGTAAGGGGGGGCATACTGGTTTCAGGTTGTCTGTCTGTCTGTCCATCCGTCTGTCTGTCTGTCCGTCTGTCCGTAGACGCAATCTTGTGCGCTCCATCTCTCCTTATCCCCTTGACAGAATTTAATGAAACTTCACACAAGTGATCAGTACCAACAGTAGTTGTGCATGGGGCATGTTAGGTTCTTTTAGAAAAAACATTTGCAGAGTTATGGGACTTTGTTTTTTTGTTACTATACTATATACATAGACACAATCTTGTGCGCACCATCTCTCCTCATCCCCTTGACACAATTTAATGAAACTTCACACAAGTGATCAGTACCAACAGTAGTTGTGCATGGGACATGTTAGGTTCTTTTAGAAAAAAAAATTGCAGAGTTATGGGACTTTGTTTTTTTGTTACAATACTATATACATAGACACAATCTTGTGCGCACCATCTCTCCTGATCCCCTTGAAACAATTTAATGAAACTTCACACAAGTGATCAGTAACAACAGTAGTTGTGCATGGGGCATGTTAGGTTCTTTCAGAAAAAAAATTTGCAGAGTTATGGGACTTTGTTTTTTTGTTACTATACTTTATACATAGACACAATCTTGTGCACACCATCTCTCCTGGTCCCCTTGACACAATTTAATGAAACTTCACACAAGTGATCAGTATCAACAGTAGTTGTGCATGGGGCATGTTAGGTTCTTTCAGCGACAAAAATTGCAGAGTTATGGGACTTTGTTTCTTGTTAACATACTATGTACATACAGTCTGCATATGCAATCTTGTGCATGCCTAATCTACCAAACCCTTACACACAATTTAATGAAACTTCACACAAGTGATCAGTACCAACCCTAGTTGTGCATGGTGCATGTTACATTCTTTTAGATAAATATTCTGCATAGTTATGGGACTTTGTTTTTTGTTACTTTACTGTATACATACAGTCTATATACATACAGTCCACGTAATTATGCAATCTTGTGTGCGTCAAATTGCAGTGTACTGTGTCAGTGCATGCGGGGGGTACATTCATCACCTTTAGTGATAGCTCTAGTTCTGATTTGTCAAAAAACATGGTCAACAGAGCTAAACCTTCAAGCAACATCTCCTAAACTGCTGATCAGATTCTGAAATAATTGCAGCTGTATAATTATATATATTCAAAGTGATTTGATTAAAATGTTTTAGAATGACTCTCAAACATATTTTTTTACCTGTTTAAGCTGTGAAATTCAGGTGAGCGATCTAGGGACATCATAGCCCGCTTGTTAACTTGGAAAAATGGGTATTTCTGGTTTGAGAGTTTTGTGTCCACTTTCCTTGAATATTATAAGAGCTATAGCTTCAAATCTTAACTTGTTTATCATTATTAGATGAGTGGTAAGGCTGAGAACTGTAAGTCTGTCTTGCATTTTGTTAGGATGATGGCCTATGTTGTACTGAAAAAACTTGATTTTTCTTGGTTAAAATTTGTGTTCAGGTCCACATGTCTTGAATATCATTGAAACTACATATATCTGTTAACCTTTAGCCTGCTGGCGGCAAGAGACACTGCCTTTGCGACCAGTGCAGACCAAGATCAGCCTGCACATCCATGCAGGCTGATCATGGTCTGCACTGTTCGCTATTCAGTCAGTAAATTTTCAGTGAACACCCGTTCGAATAATAAATGGTATCACCCAAATTGAATGATGGACCAGTCCATTTTAGAAATTTAGCAGGCTAAGGGTTAATTATCATTCAGGGGTTTTATTAGTTAAGGATGTAGAATTTAGAAGTAGAGTGGGGTCTGGGGGTCCTCCTGTTTAGAACATTACTTGCTACAGAAGTAGCTTCGGCTATGGACAGCCATGGCAGGGCGAAATCTCTTTCCACCTGACCTGAATGAAACCCCTGATTTTTAGGTGTGTAGGTAGGTCAAGAATGTGCCTCTGTCTTGCATATTGCCAGATGTCAACCACTTACAGACAGGCATTGGCACCCAAAAATGGTGCTTTTTTTATTCACTTATACAACCTCAGGAGTGGTGCCTAGAAATATATTCTTGTTTTTATTTTGCAGTAACGTAAAGGTGGTGCCTGTTGGTATGAGCCGAGGAGTGAAGAAAATCATGCAAGCCAAAGTTCCTAATCTAGGAAAATATGGCGATATAAGTGAATATATGACCAGGTATGTGCAAAGTAATGTATATTTTGTTCTCTTTAAGCAGATTATATTGTACAGTACCAGTTTACTAGTACTGTACAAAATCATTAATAGAATGTTATATAAAATGTTGCTATCCAGGTAATCAGGAGATACACAAGTTTTTTGTAACTTTACAGGAAAACTATAAGCAGCATTAAGCTGTCACAACTGATTAAAACAGATTTCATTTATAGCATATTTTTGTTTGAAAGGTAAACTCAACAAAAGTTATATTCATATGATTTATGGGATTACAATAGGGTTATTATAACAGTAGCTTGATAGCTTGATCTGGGATGCAGTATTTTGCTCGAGTGGATTTTGCACGGTCGGATCATGCTCGGCGCTTGCAAAATGTGATCCGACCTTGCAAAATCCACTCGAGCCGAATACAAAGTCCCAGGTCTAGCTACTGTTATAATGACCCTTTTATTGTATACAAGTCCGCCAGCATACAATACGGAAGGTACAATATGGAATTTAAAAGGTACAATATGGAATTTTTGTCTGTCTGTTCATATTTAATTGTGAAATACACGCTGATTTTTTACAGAATTTATATAGGTATATAATAAAGATGATTACAGAACAGTCTGGATGAACTATTTAAAATGCCATATTACATTTCAGAGCTGGATACTCTTCAGAAAGTGAGGTAGAACTAGATGGTCCAATGAATGAAGTAATTTTACCTCAGCAGATAAAGAGTAGAGGAAATATCAAGTCTGCCAAAAGTGCAGTCAGGTGATTTATTACTTATTACAATGTTCTTTAATACATTAACAATTCAGTACTTGTGTGAAGTTTAAAATACTTTCTATCTAAATGTATGTTCAGGTTTTTTTTTTAGCTCACCTGTCACATAGTGACAAGGTGAGCTTTTGTGATCACCCTTCGTCCGTCGTCAGTCCGTCCATGCGTCCGTCAACAATTTTTTGTCTGCACGATAGTGGTTTCATTTATGATTTTATTTTAACCAAACTTGCACACAACTTGTATCACCATAAGATCAAGGTTCCTTTCTTGAACTGGCCAAATCCCATTATGGGTTCCAGAGTTATGGCCCCTGAAAGGGCCAAAATTAGCTATTTTGACCTTGTCTGCACAATAGCAGCTTTATTATGTCTCCCACCACACAGTGGTGTGGGAGACATATTGATTTACTCCAGTCTGTCTGTGTGTCTGTCACAAAGCTTGTCCGCACTCTAAGTCGAACATTTCTCATCCGATTTTCACCAAACTTGAACAAAATGTGTTTGACCATAAGACCTCGACCAATTTTGATAACTAGCCAAATCGGTCCAGGCGTCTTGGAGTTATGGCCCATGAATTACCAAAAATCGGTCTTTTTACTCTTGTCCACACTCTAATTCGAATATTTCTCATCCAATCTTCACCAAACTTAAGAAAAATGTGTTTGACCATGAGACCTCGGCCAAGTTCGATAACTAGCCAAATCGGTCCAGGCATTTTGGAGTTACGGCCCTTGAATTATCGAAAAATTGGCCTTTTTACTCATGTCCGCACTCTTAATCAAACATTTCTCATCCGATCTTCACCAAACTTGAACAAAATGTGTTTGACCATGAGACCTCAGCCAAGCTAGATAATTAGCAAAATCGGTCCAGGCATTTTTGAGTTACGGCCCTTGAATTATCGAAAAATCAGCCTTTTTACTCTTGTCCGCACTAAGTCGAACATTCCTCATCCGATCTTCACCAAACTTGAACAAAATGTGTTTGACCATGAGACCTCGGCCAAGTTCGATAACTAGCCAAATCAGTCCAGGCATTTTAGAGTTACGGCCCTTGAATTACCGAAAAAATCTGTCTATTTTCTCTTGTCCGCTCTCTAAGTTGAACATTTCTCATCCGATCTTCACCAAACTTGAACAAAATGTGTTTGGCCATAAGACCTTACCCAAGTTCGATAACTAGCCAAATCCGCCCAGGCACTTTTGATTTATGGCCCTTGAATTACTGATTGGATCCACTCATCCAGACCATCTAATTGGATCCACTCGTCTAAAACATCTAGAGAAACTAACATTTTTCATAGGGGCAGTTGTGGGAGACATGCGCTTTTCTCAAAAGCATCTCTAGTTTAGGATTTGATTTTTACCAAACTGGCACACAACTTGTATCACCATAAGATCTTCGTTCTTTTCTTGAACTGGCCAGATTCCATTATGGGTTCCAGAGTGATGGCCCCTGAAAGAATTAGCTATTTTGACCTTGTCTGCACAATAGCAGCTTCATTTATGATTTGAATTTAATCAAACTTGCACAAAACTTGTGTCACCATAAGATTTTGGTTCCTTTCTTGAACCGGCCAGATCCCATAATGGGTTCCAGAGTTATGGCCCCTAAAAGGGCCAAAAGTAACTATTTTGACCTTCAATAGCAGCTTCATTTATGATTTGATTTTAACCAAACTTGCACACAACTTGTATCTCCACAAGATCTTGCTTCCTTTCTTCAACTGGCCAGATTCCATCATGGGTTCCAGAGTTATGGCCCCTTAAAGGTCCAAAATTGGCTATTTCGGCTTTTGCAGCCATATAGAGACTTCATTTATGGTTTTATTTGATACAAACTTCCAAAATATCTTCAACAACAATAAATCTTGGATTCCATGACAAATCAGATCTGATCATAGGTTCCAGAGATATTTTATATCTGATTACCTCCCCTGATTGTAATCAAAATGGATTTATATCAATAAGTACGTACAGGACTTAGTTGAAATTCCATTATTGTTATTAGTTAGACTGAGACAATCAGGGTAGATAACTATGGGCTGATTTTATGTCAAATTACCTCCCTTTATTTCAAATTAAAATTGTTATATCTCCATAACTAATGAAGATACTGATCTGAAATTTCATTTATGTCAACAGATTTATTTGGCAGATCCTTCTTTTGTCCACTTACAATATTTATTTTTTTTAATTACTTCCCTTTTACGTTACTATAAATAGCTTATTTTTAGTAACTTTTTTATTATTGGCCGTAGGGAAAACACAAGACCAGTTTATGTGGTACAACATGGATGGTACCTCCAATTTTTAGGTATATTTTAACATATCTATACCTTGTAAGTTTTTTTTTTTCTTTTTGGTTAAATTTCTTCCCTTTGTTGTTCCTGTCCTTTGGACTTAGATTTTTTTCTGAGGACCTTCTTGTCCTCAAGTGCAATGATAACAGGTGAGTGATATACGGCCATCATGGCCCTCTTGTTTTCAGAAATAAATCTTTGATTTAGGTATACTATTAAATTCTGTCAATTAAAGGAATCTGAAAAAGGCTGCCTTTTTAAATTGAATTAAATCTTGCTATGATAGTCTTTATATATGAAGTCGACAAACACTGGACACATTGTCCAGTCAAGAATGTGACTTTCAAACCATGTATTGTCCATAGTTAAACTTGGCAACATTATAAAAGGAAAGTGTAATTTTGACATTTTATAGTAATTTTAAGTCTTTATCTTAAACTGGCAAATTGAGAGCTTAGTCCAAAAGTATTGTATCTTGACTAGCTGATAATTGGTTTAGAACTACAACAAAATATTTCCTGGCTCTACCAAAACGTGAAAACTGACAAAATATGAGATATGAGGTTTAGATCCCGAAGGGGCAGTGTATTTATGAAATAAGGTGAATGTATCTCACTTGTTTGAATAGGGATGTGTATTTACTGAAGGAATGAATGTCATATTTTTTTGTTTTACACACTTGTATAGTCCGAAACCGAAGTACACATATCCGATTATCGTAGATATGTGTAAATATGACATTTATTACTTTTGTTTCTTTTTATAGTCATTGTTTTCAAGTCAATCATTTTTAGCCCACCATCATCAGATGGTGGGCTATTAAAATCACTCTGCGTCCGTGGTCCATCCGTCCGTCATTCCGTCCGTCCGTCCGTCCGTTAACAATTTCTCGTTATCGCATCTCCTCGGAAACTACTGAGGGGTTTTTGACCAAACTTTGTCAGAATGATGTATTGGTACCCTAGTTGTGTCCCCCTGAAAATCAGACTGGTTCAACAATTTATGAGTGAGTTATGGCCCTTTGTTTATTTCTATAATTTACATAGATTTATATAGGGAAAAACTTTGAAAACCCTCTTGTCCAAAACCACAGGGCCTAGGGCTTTGATATTTTGTTTGTGACATCATCTAGTGGTCTTCAACTAAGATTGTTCAAATTATACCCCTAGGGTCAAATATGGCCCTGCCCAGGGGGTCATATGGTTTACATAGACTTATATAGGGAAAAACTTGGAAAAATCTTCTTGTCCAGACCACAAAGCCTAGGGCTTTGATATTTGTAATGTAGCATCATCTAGTGGTTCTCTACCAAGTTTGTTCAAATTATCCCCCTAGGGTCAAATATGGCCCCGCCCCGGGGGTCACATGGTTCATATAGACTTATATAGGGAAAAGCTTTTAAAATCTTCTTGTCAATAACTACAACATTCAAACTTGGACCACATGTATATTTTTGAGTGGCAAGATGAACCTTGACATGAGTTGACCTTGATTTTGACCTAGTGACCTACTTTCACATTTCTGTAGCTACAGCCTTCAAATTTGGACCACATGCATAGTTTTGTGCACCGGAAAAAACTCTGACCTTGATTTTGACCTAGTGACCTACTTTCACATTTTTGAAGGTACAGGCTTCAAATTTGGACCACATGCATAGTTTTGTGTTCCGAAATGAAATTTAACCTTCATTTTGACCCATTGACCTACTTTCACATTTCTCAAGCTACAGCCTTCAAATTTGGACCACATGCATGGTTTTATGTACCAAAACAAACTTTGACCTTTACATTGACGTAGTGACCTACTTTCACATTTTTGAAGGTACAGGCTTCAAATTTGGACCACATGCATAGTTCTGTATTCTGAAATAAAATTTGACCTTGATTTTGACCTAGTGACCTACTTTCACATTTCTCAAGCTACAGCCTTCAAATTTGGACCACATGCATAGTTTTGTGTACCAAAATGAATTTTGACCTAAAGATTGACCTAGTGACCTACTTTCACATTTCTGTAGCTACAGACTTCAAATTTAGACCAAATGCATAGGATTGTATACCAAAACAAACTTTGACCTTGACATTGACCTAGTGACCCACTTTCACATTTTTGAAGGTACAGGCTTCAATTTTGTTAGCTCATCTGATTTTTTGGAAAAAAAATGATGAGTTATTGTCATCATTTGGACGGCGTCGGCGTTGCCTGGTTAAGTTTTATGTTTAGGTCAGCTTTTCTCCTAAACTATCAAAGCTATTGCTTAGAAATTTGCAACACTTGTTCACCATCATAAGCTGACCCTGTACATCAAGAAACATAACTCCATCCTGCTTTTTGCAAGAATTATTGCCCTTTTTGGATTTAGAAAATCAGTTTTCTTGGTTAAGTTTTATGTTTAGGTCAGCTTTTCTCCTAAACTATCAAAGCTATTGCTTTAAAACTTGCAACACTTGTTCACCATAAAAAGCTGACTCTGTATAACAAGAAACATAACTCCATCCTGCTTTTTGCAAGATTAATGGCCCCTTTTGGACTTAGAAAATATCAGATTTCTTGGTTAAGTTTTATGTTTAGGTCAACGTTTTCTCTTAAACTATCAAAGCTATTGCTTTGAAACTTGCAACACTTGTTCACCATCATAAGCTGACCCTGTACAGCAAGCAACATAACTCCATCCTGCTTATTGCAATAATTATTGCCCCTTTTGGACTTATAAAATCGGTTTTCTTGGTTGAGTATTATGTTTAAGTCAGCTTTTCTCATAAACTATCAAAGCTATTGATTTAAAACTTGCAACAGTTTTTCACCATCATAAGCGGACACTGTACGTCAAGAAACATAACTCTATCCTGCTTTTTGCAAGACTGATGGCCCTTTTTAGACCTAGAAAATCATAGGTAGGACAATATTTCTGTTATACAAAAAAAATCAGATGAGCGTCAGCACCCGCAAGGCGGTGCTCTTGTTAAGTATTTAAAATAATTTTTAACTGCTCAAAATAAGTGAAAAAGTAGTCCAAGATCGGGAGCAGCACAAAATTTATCCGAATGAATTTGTTTTACACACTTGTAAAAAAATTCTGTTAGCCAATCAAATTGAAGGAAATGGTCCAAAAAAGAAACAATAACAAATGACATACTTTTTTAGTCTTTTTCTTATTACATTTTACAGATAATAATATGACTACATTAGTTGTACAACTGATATTATATTTTAGATTGACAGAACTTGGGCCACGACTGACATTAGAATTGATAAAGATAGAGGAGGGGATATGTGAGGGACAGGTTATGTACCATGGTCTTATTACAAAGTCAGAAGCTGAACTAGCTCTCATGAAAGCCTTGAGAGAGAAAAAGAAGTATGTATACTTGAAACAATGTCAGTTCTGATTCCAGAAATGGTGTAATAACTCTTTTCTGAAAATTTGAGAAAAAAAATTAGTTTGGAAAATACAAGATCTGAGTACTTCATAGCAATATGTCTAAAGCAGAGCTTTTGTTTCTTCATGCTGTTTGCTATAATTGCAGTTCACATTGATGTGTGAAATTTATGATAGATATCTTGGGTTTGAAACTTTTATGCTTTAAGGGAGGCAAAGACAAAAGCCTAAATCCCTTACAGTTAAGAAAGTAGTGATAAAAAACCCAGGAAACAATTTCTAAATTTGCAAAAATACAATAATACAATACTTAACTGAACCTCAATAGTAGGGCTGGGACGATTTCAAAATTTTAAACCGGTTAATCGTTTGTATGAAATCGAACCGAACCGGTTAATCGGCCGCCATATTGAAAATGCAGTTTCATTTCCTGACGAGGTAGCTGGTTACATTAGGAACTTATGGACTTTATCATTTGCAACAGTTTGATAATCAATAGTCATAGTTAGGTGTATTTTTGTCGAGTCCGCTTGCAGAAGCGAAGACATAGTTGTCCAAATGGCTGTTCGGTGTATGTGCGTCCGTGCGTCCATCTGGATTTGTTTGTCCGGACCATAACTTTGACATGCATGGAGCAATCCCGTTTATATTTGGCATGAATGTTAACCTCAGTGAGACAGAGTGTCATGCGCAAACCACAGGTTCCTATCTCAAAGGTCAAGGTCACACTTGGAGTTCAATGGTTAAATTCAATAATGACTGCCCGGAGCATTTCTTCTTCATGCATGGAGGGATTTTGATGTAACTTGGCACAAATGTTCACAACCATGTGACAGAGTGTCGTGTGTAAGAACCAGGACCCTAGGTCTAAGGTCAAGGTCACAATTAGAGGTCAAAGGTCAGATACAAGAATGACTTTGTCCGGAGCATTTCTTTTTCATGCATGGAGGGATTTTGATGTGACTTGGCACAACTGTTCACCATCATGAGACAGAGTGTCATGTGCAAGAACCTAGAATTACTTCCATTTGTTGTTATATAAATAGCTTATATTGTAACATTTTTATTACTGGTCGTAGGGAAAAATCAAGACCACTTTTCTGTAGTACAGTATGCATGTTACATCCAATTTTGAGATGTATTTTGACCCATCTCTACTGGTAAGGATTTTTGTGTGGACTTAGATTTTTAGCTCACCTGAGCCAAAGGCTAAGAGTGAGCTATTATGATCACTCAACGTCAGGCGTCCGTCCACACTTTCCTTTAAACAACATCTCCTAAACCACCAAGCCAATTTTGATGAAACTTCACAGGGAAGATCCTTAGATGGTCTTGTTAAAAAATTGTTCAAAGAATTGAATTCTGTACAGAACTCTGGTTGCCATGGCAACCGAAATGAAAAACTTTACAAATCTTCTTGTCCAAAACCACAAGGCCTAGGGCTTTGATATTTGGTATGTAGCATCATCTAGTGGGCCTCTACCAAGATTTTTCAAATTATCCCCCTAGGGTCAAATATGGCCCCGCCCTGGGGGTCACATGGTTTATATAGACTTATATAGGAAACACTTCGAAAATCTTCTTGTCCAAAACCATAAGGCCTAGGGCTTTGATATTTAGTATGTAGTATCATCTAGTGGGCCTCTACCAAGATTGTTCAAATTATTCCCCTGGGGTGAAAAGAGGCTTGCCACGGGGTTACCTAGTTTTACATAGACATATATAGGAAAAAACTTTAAAAATCTTCTTCCCTGAAACTGCAAGACCTATGCTTTTGATATTTGTTAAGTTGCATTGACTAGTGGTCTACTACCCAAACTGTTCAAATTATGCCCCTGGGGTGAAAGAGGCCCTGCCCTGGGGCTCCAAAGTTTTACATAGACTTACATAGGAAAATCTTTGAAAATCTTCATGGCTGAAATTTCAAGGCCTATGCCTTTGATATTTTGTATGTATCATTGCCTGGTTGATCTCTAACAAGATTGCTCGATGTATGCCCCTGGGGTGAAAAGAGGCCCGGTCCCAGGGGTCACTTGATATATGAGTTATATAGGAAAAATAATCAGATATTTCCTAGACTGTTTAATTATATTTACCGGATGACCTCAAGTGATAAGATGTCACTCGACTGTGACCTTGACCTGCTGACCTACTTTCTTGTTTTTTAAGATACAGCCTTGAAATTTGGATGGCATGTACAGTTTTGCACACCAATCTTAAAACTGACTTTCAGTGACCATGAATATGACCTACTGACCAACTTTCTTGTTTTTTAAGCTTTAGTAAAGAAATTTGTTCCAGCTAGCATTTAACTCTGGTGAGCGATATAGGGCCATCATGGCCCTCTTGTTTTAAAGATTTACTTCCCTTTGTTGTTACTATAAATAACTTATATTGTAACTTTTTGCAATCACTTTTCATTTGGCATAAATGTTTGCCTCAATGAGACAGGGTGTCATGTGCAACTCCTAGTCCTTTTGGCAGCTGGCGGGCTCGACATGTTGCCCATGGGCATCTAGTATTGTACACATATCACGACAGGCCAGTCTGAGACTATAAACTAAGCTCAATGTGTTTTAGCGGAAATATACTGCGGGTCTATGTGCTGGTCAAAGAAATGTATAATTTAAAAGATAAAGTACGATTTGTGATGTTTATTGTTCGAGAGTGATTAGCGGTTTCGCAAATTTGAAATCAGATTCACCTAGTAATCAAATAGGATCCGATTAACCGAGTAATAGTACCAGTCCTACTCAATAGTTACAAGTGTTGTTTTCCTTTGGCTGAATTGACATATATTTTTCATATTTTATGTTACATTGTCAGTGAAAATGGAAGTATTATGCAACATTACTGAAATCCATGAAGTCTAACATGTATCTCATGTTATGGGAAAATTAGGGGAAATTTATAGATATGAAGTCAGGGCATTGTATGGAATTTCAAAATTGTCAGGAAATTAAAATTTGAAAATGTCCATCTGTCTATTAATGGTAAATTTTCTAAATGGCTTATTGTAGAGGTTGCTTTTGATTTTGTATTATTCCAGAAAAAGTAATTATTTATGGAAACTACATAATAAATTTGTCAGAGAAAACTGTTTTATGTCAGGGGAAATGTAAGGGATAACTTAGGAAAGTTTGTGATTAGTAGTTTGTGTGACCCTGTTAAAATTACTTGTACCAATATTTATTTAGGTTATATAAATCCTTAATATTTGCTGATGGGTAAATATCATACTCTAATTTTCCTTGAATATTCATGGTCTGAGTCATGGATTTAGTAGTTAAGTAAACCCATGGAATTGAATCCACTGAAGAAGAAAAATTTACTTAAATTTTATATTCAGAATTTGAAATCAATGATTTCATCTAACAACAAAATAGCTATGTTTGCCATTTAGCAACAAAATTTAATACCCATAAAATTTAACGATTTCACAGCATTACAATATTCAAAAAGTAAAGAAAGTGGAACTTATGATCAGACAACAATTACAGAACTGATTTATATTTAATCTGACTTGTTTAGGGCTATTTTGGGTCTTGGAGACTCCATCAGGGATACATATGAAAATAGCTACTTGAGTACTATAACTGTGGTATACAAAGTTAAAAAATGTTTTTATAAAGAGAAATTGACCTTATTATTACAGGAAGATAAAAGAAACAAGACGTCAACAGCAGCAGAAAAATATACAGAAGAAGGAGAGTGAAAAAGAGACACATAAACAAAAAAGTTTGGAGGGAATTCGTAAAAAAAATTTAGAAGATGGTGTAGAACAGCCTGAAACTCAAGGTAAAGTTTTAAACATAGGGTTTGTTGGAATACAGTCTAACCTGCCTCTAAATACCATCTTTTGGAAATGAAAGAAGCAGTCTTTGTTGAAAGATGGTCTTCTAACACTGGTAAAGGGTCTTTTATATTAGAGATGGTTTAACAAGTAGAGAAAATAGTGGCCTTTATAAGCAGATTTTGTAAATATTCAGAGGTGACCTTCAGTACACATTTGACTGTATTTGGTTATTGTAAGCACGACTATTCTTTGAATAGTTGAGCTATTCTACCCACCTTGATTTTTGTGTCACGCTTTGGTTAAAGTTTTGCATGCAAGTACATATAGCTATCGTGTAAAGGCATATAACTTTGAAACTTATTTTATCTTTTTTCTGAGTCACTTACCAAACTTGATCGTTAGGTCCCATAACTCTGACATGCGTTTTGGCCAAATTATACCTCCATTTGGACTTAGAAAATTCTGGTTACTGACATTAAAGTTTTACATGCAAATTGCTATCGCCAAAACTAATGCAAGTATTGAAGGTGTAGAAAACAGTTCTTTATAAGAGAAATGACAATATTTTTTTTTTATTCTATTATTATGATATTTTTATCTACGTAACAAAATAAAACCAGAAATATTGATCATTGCTGAATTTTATTAGAAATTAAAGAAGCGTTTCAGATGCATTTTTAGCTCATCTGATTTTTTGAAAAAAAATGATGAGTTATTGTCATCACTTGAGCAGTTGTCGGCGTCGGCGTTGCCTGGTTACGTTTTATGTTTAGGTCAGCTTTTCTCCTAAACTACCAAAGCTATTGCTTTGTAACTTGGCACACTTGTTCACCATCATAAGCTGACCCTGTATAGCAAGAAACATAACTCCATCCTGCTTTTTGCAAGATTTATGGCCCCTTTTGTACTTAGAAAATATCAGATTTCTTGGTTAAGTTTTATGTTTAGGTCAACTTTTCTCCTAAACTATCAAAGCTATTGCTTTGAAACTTGCAACACTTGTTCACCATCATAAGCTGACCCTGTACATCAAGAAACATAACTCCATCCTGCTTTTTGCAAGAATTATTGCCCCTTTTGGACTTAGAAAATCAGTTTTCTTGGTTAAGTTGTATGTTTAGGTCAGCTTTTCTTCTAAACTATCAAAGCTATTGCCTTAAAACTTGCAACACTTGTTCACCATCATAAGCTGACTCTGTACGGCATGAAACATAACTCCATCCTGCTTTTTGCAAGATCTATGGCCCCTTTTGGACTTAGAAAATATCAGATTTCTTGGTTAAGTTTTATGTTTAGGTCAACTTTTTCTCTTAAACTATCAAAGCTATTGCTTTGAAACTTGCAACACTTGTTCACCATCATAAGCTGACCGTGTACAGCAAGAAACATAACTCCATCCTGCATTTTGCAATAATTATTGCCCCTTTTGGACTTAGAAAATCATTTTCTTGGTTGAGTATTATGTTTAAGTCAACTTTTCTCATAAACTACCAAAGCTATTGCTTTAAAACTTGCAACAGTTTATCACCATCTTAAGCGCACGCTATACATCAAGAAACATAACTCTATCCTGCTTTTTGCAAGAATGATGGCCCTTTTTAGACTTAGAAAATCATGGGTAGGACAATATTTCTATTATACAAAAAAATCAGATGAGCGTCAGCACCCGCAAGGCGGTGCTCTTGTTAAGAATTACAAGGCAGTCTGAAAGACAACTCAATCCTCCGCCACTTTTATGGCTAGTGAAAGGGTAAACCTTTGACCTTTAACTGTGACCTTGACCTTGAACTGTCATGGCTGACTCATAAATTCTGCACAACGTCTTGATGAGGTGATCTTTTGACCTAAGTTTCATGAAAGTTCTTCAAGGGGTTTAGGAGATACAGAGCTCAAACCTTTGACCTTGAGTTGTGACCTTGACCTTGAGTTGACATGGCTGACTCATGAGTTCTTGATGAGGTGATCATTTGACCCAAGTTTGATGAACATCCTTCAAGAGGTTTAGGAGATACAGAGTGGACATAAAGTGAGAGGCTCAAACATTTAACCCTTAGTTGTGACCTTGACCTTGAGCCGGCATGGCTGACTCATTAGTTCTGCAAATCGTCTTGATGAGGTGATCATTTGACCCAAGTTTATAAAATTCCTTCAAGAGGCTTAGGAGATATAGAGCGGACACGAAATGGAAGGCTAAAACCTTTGACCTGGAGTTGTGACCTTGACTTTGAGCCGGCATGACTGACTCATGAGTTCTGCACATCGTCTTGGATAGGTGATCATTTGACCCAAGTTTCATATGAATCCTTCAAGGGGATACAGAGCGGACACAAAATGGAAGGCTCAAACCTTTGACCCTCAACTGTGACCTTGACCTTGAGGCGACATGGCTGACTCATAAGTTCTGCACATCGCCTTGATGAGGTGATCAGTTGGTCCAAGTTTGATGAAAATCCTTCAAGGGGTTTAGGAGATACAGAGCGGACACAAATGGAAGGCTCAAACATTTGACCCTAAGTTGTGACCTTGACCTTGAGCTGGAATGGCTGACTCATGGGTTCTGCACATCGTCTTGATGAGGTGATCATTTGGTCCAAGATTTATAAAATTCCTTCAAGGGGTTTAGGAGATATAGAGCGGACACAAAATGGAAGGCTAAAACCTTTGACCTTGAGTTGTGACCTTGACCTTTAGCAGACAAGGCTGACCACTTGTGGTGGGGGATTAAAAAAGGAATATGGACAGAAAGACTTATATAGCGAAATTTAGACGTCGCGAAAACAGACAATGTGTGTAGAGCAGTCAATACGTAATACTTTTTCTTCAAACTTTCAGTATCAATAAAGAATAGATATAACTCAAACTCGAATGCTAATGCATTTTTGATAAGATATCAATGTAACAGCACTCAAAATTACTTAAAAACAGCCGATTTTCAAAAAAAAAATACCTGTAATATTTCATTCAGTGCGATTGTAAATAGCTATTTCGCGTTAAAAGTAAATAAATTGAAATTGCTATGAACATTAAATTTAATCTTTCGGCTAGAAAATGCAAAAAACAGAATTGAAAAATATGTAATAATAAAAAACTGCCATCAATTTAAAAACATTGAGTAAAGCAGGATTGTTAAATATAATGAGCACAGTTAACATATATAGAGAAACACATTTATCATATAGCATAATTAATAGGCGTGGCGTGTAGTCTATAAATAACCTGTGTACGGACAAATATCGGACGTAAATAGAATGATTTTAAAGTTATTTGTTTATAAGTTTTAAATAGTTTTAAACAGTTTTATTATTATTACAATAAAAGCAGAGTTTAGGCATAGTTCATGATCAGTGGCGATCTTGACCTTTGATGCTTTGTGTATAAGTCAGGAATGGAAAAGCGGGTCTCCTCTCAGATGATTTTAACAAACAAAAATTTCAAAATATTTAATTTTTTTATAAAACATTTGGCAATGTAGAAAAATTCATGGTATAATTGTAGCAAAAACATTACAATCACCTCCACCAATACCCAGACATGTTCTAAAATAACATCTTGGCCTTGAATTAAGGCCCCCTATCTTACATAATGCATCTCAAATATTTTGAAATATCGACATCGACTTGTATTTGAGTTCAGGTCTCCAAATTCTAATTTTGCTAGGCCTATGATTGATTAGTTTGACCAGAAACAGTCAAAACTACGCAGAGCAGCATAAACAAATAAAAATGAACAAAAAACAACAACAACAAGCAAGCCTATCAGTGGTCCAGCAGTCTTGTATATGACCATTACTGCCAATATGCAGACCTTATCATCCCCATAGGCCACATACCAGGCATAATGATACCCAGAATCAGTGCCTTTAAGCAAGGATTTGTACAGACCCAAGTCAAACCTTTCAGACATTTGTCAGATCTATTAAGGGTTCTATACAGTCAATGACATACTATGATGGACAGTACCTCATAAAGAAATTAAGAAGTTTATATGCAGATTTGGTTTTGTTTACCGAGAAAATATTCTTTGCAAGATTGTATAATTTCATGTTTATGTTATGATCAAGTTTGCCAACAGTCTACGGATGTGGAAACTTGCTGCGTTATTTCTTTCTCTGACCTTCAGTGAAATCATGTAGCAGTTTAAAGCTTTGTTAGGTTGGTTCTCCTGTTCCATGCACTGTCCAAGTAGATTCAGGGCTGTTTCCCTGTGACCAAGGTTTCTCTCTGTTTCAGTTGTTTTAGCAAGATTAACTAGTGCTTGATGCTGATCATCAAACCTCTGAAGGTATCTGTAGGTCTTGTATTGTAGGAAATAGAGGTAAGGGAGGGAATCTACAACAGCCCAGTCCATCCAGTAGTCATTACTTTCTCTATACAGCAAGTCATCTTGAGTTGATCTGTACATTTCATACTGCAGCTCCTGAGGAACACAATGAATCTCAGCACGAGTAAATTTGACACAAAATGCACAGACACTTCTTACAGCTTCTTCATTCTGATGATATGCCACTTCTACAAACATTCTCCTATACTTGTTTCTGCTAATAATATAGCAGTAACATACAGGCTCAACCATGTCGAAGCAAAAATCTCCCTCTGTATATCTTAAAATGAATTCTGTGTTTTCCAAATCCCTAACACTGTAGAACACAGAGGCAAGTTTCAGTTTACTAGCGGCAACATCAGAATTCAGGCCTGCACATAACCAGTCTATTGCTTCTGGAGGTATGATATTGTTTGTCTGAATATTAGATGATGCTATTACAGTTCCCAGTGTTGAGCAGAACAATGGTGCAATGAGACTGCTTGCTCTTTGTTCTAACTTACTTCCTTCTCTATAACATCTTTTATAATTTGTTAATACATTGCGCAAGTTCTGTATGGTTGTTATAGGACTGTTTTGAATGGTTTTTGATATTATAGAACTACTACACACAGTGATTGTTTCAGCTGTGTTTAGTAATAATGATCCTGAAATCCTCAGACAGTTTTCCTTTTTAGATGGAATATTTTCTGGTATCTGATATAACATGTTCAATTTGATCTGCAGTCTCTGACCAAGGTCATCAATCTGAACCCTAAGTAATGCTTGTCCATCAGTTTGTATTAAGTGAAACACTCTTTCTAGCAACAAAGCTTTGACTTCAGGTGAAAACTCGCCTGTCATCAGGTTGTTTCTGGGTATAATGAAATGTGGGCAGTTTTCTTGTTGTAAACAGTTGTATAGTACATGTAAACAACATGATAAACATGTAAATAAATTATTTTCCTGCCATGCATTTGAATGTGTGTTTTCAATACAATGTAACAGAACTGTTTTACACATAAAGCTTGTAATGTGGCCTTCACCAGCATGATGAAGAAATGTTTTAAGAATCATTTTCATCAACACATAACAGCATATTTGTGTAATGTTTAAATTAAACATTAAACATCTCTCTGCTTGTGAAGTAGAAATTCTCCATTCAAGCTCTGGATTCTGGCTGACTTTACTTGCAACAGGAACAATAAAACATCCATTATTTGCTGCAAATCTCTTCATGTCTGCACTGGGCCAGTTTCCTATTCCTTGCCTGTCTAACCAGGGTCTTGCTTCATATGGCCATGTATAACAATGGAAGGCAGGAACAAAGTCAGTGTCTACTATTCCATGCTCTCCCTGTTTAGCAAATGATGGACCATGTTGTACATTACCTGCAGGCATAGCATCTCTATATAAAGTATTCTTAAGCAACACCCTTCCACTTGAGTCCCTAACATAGTCCTCATCTGGAACATGTGTAACAGGAAGAGGTACATTATCATAGGTCTGTTGTAGAAGACAGTAACCTGGTGATGTAGTATTATCCTTGATCATCAGTAGATTTCTGAAGCCAGGTTTCCATTCTTCATAGTCCTGTATCACATTATACTTATGATAACAGTTTAGACAGTCTGCATCTGAATGAAGTCCTGCTGTTGTTGTGCCCTCTGACTTGCTGCCAAACATGTTCGTGGACTGATCGAATACATGCCTCTGTGTAATTGTTGTCACAGTTTCTTCCAGTATGACATCCTTCTCCTCTTGAGTACCATTGCCTCATTAACTCCAATGTCATCAAGAACCTCAGACAGTCTCAGTGACAGGTTTTGTTGGTAGTTAGGAGTTTGAAACATTCTGCAAGTAATTATACAATATAAGTATGTCCATATTTGCAGATGTTATGTGGTGCAGCACAGACAAGGATATTTGTTTTAATCACGTTCATCTCCAAACATGAATTAATATACCACTTGCAATGTACAAATGTACAGTCATGTTGTTTGTGTTTTTTTTTGGATTTAACGTCGCACCGACACATGATAGGTCATATGGCGACTTTCCAGCTTTAATGGTGGAGGAAGACCCCAGGTGCCCCTCCGTGCATTATTTCATCACGAGCGGGCACCTGGGTAGAACCACCGACCTTCCGTAAGCCAGCTGGATGGCTTCCTCACATGAAGAATTCAACGCCCCGAGTTGTACATGTGGTATCATACTTGTAACCTACTTTAAAATTCTTGTCTTATGATTTTGTAAAACATCTTTGTAGCTACGGCTGTATGAAATGAAAGCACTAAACAGCTCTTATTTACATCTAAATGAAAACATAATAATATTTTTATCTGATGTTTTTCAAAGAGTTTAACCAGATAATTGTATTTATTAGTTACAATGTAAGTTGAACTGCTAAATTTTTACTTTATTAACTTGTATTTGATGAAGAGCAAATTATACTTACATAGTTACTGACTTATTACACAGCTCTTTGAATTTCAGTTTCCTTTTTAAAGATATGGATTTTTTACAGGTAATTCCCCTTTTGGTTTTTAGGTCACCAAGTGAAGTAATCTGGTACTAATCCATGTTGGATTTCTGCTAAGGTTATGTCCCTTGAACATCTAAACCATATTTGTATTTTTCAGTGCTATATTATTTTTTATCATGAATGAAAGACTATCCCTTATCATACTGGACACAATGGATTCTGTCTTTACGACCAGTGTAGATCATAATTAGCCTACACATCAGTGCAGTCTGATCATGATCTGCACTGTTCCCTCTTCAGTCAGTATCTTTTTTGGTCAGCACTCCTTAATGGCGCTGTCCAGTTTGAAAGATGGATAAGTTCAACATAGAAATTTAACGATACATTCTGTCTTTACGACCAGTGTAGATCATAATTAGCCTACACATCAGTGCAGTCTGATCATGATCTGCACTGTTCCCTCTTCAGTTAGTATCTTTTTTGGTCAGCACTCCTTAATGGCGCTGTCCAGTTTGAAAGATGGATAAGTTCAATATAGAAATTTAACGATAGATTCTGTCTTTACGACCAGTGTAGATCATAATTAGCCTACACATCAGTGCAGTCTGATCATGATCTGCACTGTTCCCTCTTCAGTCAGTATCTTTTTGGTCGGCACTCAATAATGGCACTGTCCAAATTGAAAGATGGGTAAGTCCAATATAGAAATTTAACTGGGTAAGGGAGATATAATACTTCATTAATAATTATTATTGATTATTTATTCTTCTAACTGTATAGATTAAAACATTTTGTTAAATCTGACCTAATATAAAGGTAGTTTATTCTGTGATCATTGCTTGCGTTACACTTACAAAACTCAAATGCATGCTATTAAATGTTGAAATTAATTGTGTCACAAGAAAGTCCCCATTCAGTTTTTACGATACTAAGAGTCATTTGAAAAATTCAGGCATAGTGACATCAACACATCAACTTTTAAATTAAGTGAACATCACCAAAGCATTTAACAACTTTTAGTTGGACTTTTAAATTAAAGATTCTGGTCAATATGTATATCTTTTAGCAGTGTCCAGATTTTAGCAGATATTTGATATTCCTTTACAACAAAAAACTGTATATTTGAATAAAACTAACCTAGGGATGAGTTGCAGGAGCGGTAATTATGCCTCAGGTAGCACAAAATACAATTGATCTGTCTATTTATTGTAAAAAGATGGTAAATAAACACACTCTGAAAATTCTTACTGCTGAGTGGAACAAATTCTTTCTGTAATTACATTTTGAGACAAACTCTTTTACGTCAGTATTTTCATGGTTTTGAGGTACATGGTACTGTGAAACACCTCTAAACTGGAACCTTTATTTTTGAAACCTCTCCAACTGAACAAATTTTCTGTCTGAAAACTTGACCTTTGTTATATTTCTTAAGAAAATACCCATGTAAATTGTAACCATCATGGACCTATTCAGTCATAAATACCAAAATGTACTGTATTTGGATGGATCAAAATAAAAATAGTTGCTAGCAATTGTGATTTTTTCTATGTAAATGTAGCACACATTCCAACGATAAACCCCTCTTAACAAATAAACCCTGCCAAGCCAGACCTTTACTGTGCAGTTAAGAGGTGTTTGATTGTAATAAAAGTATAACGGAAGGATATGTAACATGTTTTTAGCACGACTATTCGAAGAATAAGTAGAGCTATCCTACTCACCACAGCGTCGGCATCGCACCTTCGTTAAGATTTTCATACCAGTCTACATTTTGACAACGTTTTTTGAGATAAAGCTTTGAAACTTTCAACACTTGTTGACCAGCACCCTGTTCAGTTTTAGGCAAAAATACATAACTCCATTAAGAATTTTGGCTGAATTATGGCCCCCTTTAACTTAATATAAATCTTGGTTAAGTTTTTCGCACCGGTTCATATTTTGTGTAAAGTTTTTGACATATGGCTTTGAAACTTTTATCTCTTCTTTATCATAACAGTCTCTAACTGTAGGCAAGAGTCCATAACTCTTTCAGCTATTTTGGCTGAATTCTGGACCTTTATGGACTTGGACATTGGTACAATTTTCATACAAGTAGCATTTTGTCAAAAGTATAAGACTTGTGGATTTGAAACTTTGAAAATTTGTTTATCATTATGAATATCATCTATAGACAAGAGTACTCAACTCTTTCACTTATTTTGGCTGAATTATGGCCCTTTTTATGCCCCCACTTTGGGGGGGGGGCATATAGATTTGCCCTTGTCCATCCGTCCATCCTTCCGTCTGTCCGTCCGTCCGTCTTTCCGAGAATGTTGTGTCGCGCCTAGCTCCAAAAGTATTTGACGTAGAGTCACAAAACTTTACAGGAATGTTTGTCAGCATGTGTAGTTGTGCACCTGGGGTTTCGCGTCCGGATTCATTCAGTCATGTAGAAGTTTTGGCCCCTGACTTTGTAAAAATTGGTAATTTTAGTGTTGTGTCGCGCCTAGCTCCAAAAGTATATGACCTAGAGTCACAAAACTTTACAGGAATGTTGGTCAGCATGTGTAGTTGTGCACCTGTGGTTTCGCGTCTGGATTCATCCAGTCATGTAGGAGTTATGGCCCCTGACTTAGTAAAAAATTGGTCATTTTAATGTTGTGTCGCGCATAGCTCCAAAAGTATTTGACCTAGAGTCACCAAAGTTTACAAGAGTGTTGGTCAGCATGTGCAGTTGTGCACCTGGGGTTTCGCGTCTGGATTCATTCAGTCTTGTAGGAGTTATGGCCCCTGACTTAGTTAAAAATTGGTCATTTTAATGTTGTGTCGTGCGTAGCTTCAAAAGTATTTGACCTAGAGTCACCAAAGTTTACAGGAATGTTATTCAGCATGTGCAGTTATGCATCTGGGGTTTCCGTCCGGATTCATTCAGTCTTGTAGGAGTTATGGCCCCTGACTTAGTTAAAAATTGGTCATTTTAATGTTGTGTTGTGTGTAGCTCCAAAAGTATTTGACATAGAGTCACCAAAGTTTACAGGAATGTTGGTCAGCATGTGCAGTTGTGCACCTGGGGTTTCGCGTCCGGATTCATTCAGTATTGTAGGAGTTATGGCCCCTGACCTGGGAAAAAATTGTCATTTTAATGTCATGTAGTGGGGGCATCTGTGTCCCATGGACACATTTCTAGTTAGACTTGGAAATTGGTTCAGTTTTCCTACAAGACAGTGTTTTGTAAAAAGTATTTGACATGTGGCTTTGAAACTTTGAACACTTGTCTATCATTATGATTTCCATTTGTGGGCAAGAATACATAACTCTGTCAAGTATTTTCAATTGACTGAATTATGGCCCTATTTGGACATAGAAATGAGTTACATTTTTCATACCAGTCAATATTTTGCCTAACCTATTCAACATATGGCTGTGAAACTTTGATCTCTTGTTGACCATCATAGTCTACATATGTAGGCAAGACTACATAACTAGGACAAGGACTTTAGCTCAGTTATGGCCCTTTTTGACATAGAAATTAGTTAAATTTTGCGTACCATTCCATATTTTGTCTAAACTCAGTGGTCAGACTTATACAATGGATGATTATGATCAATAGATGACAACTGTTGTTCTGGATGTCGTAAGTTCAGCAGTCAAGGTCACAGTGAATGCAACATTGAAAGCAGTTACCACCCATTAACGAAAGAATACTTTATAGCCTACAGTTGTAAAGCTTCATAGGATAATCATATGTGGCTTCAAGATGAGTCATATTATTTCGAGGTTCAGTACGTCAAAGGTCAAGGTGACAGTGACTGTGAGACTGAGAACAGTTAACTTTTCACTTAACAATGCTTTGGCCTTCTGTGATCGATCTTTATAAAATGATTGTCTGTGGTCAGTAGATGCCAGTGCCATCATCTAGCATGCTGCTATAAAGTAACAAATACCGTATTTTGGTGTGTATAGGTCGCGGTAATGTATAGTCCGCATCTAATTTTTGCTCTGGAAATGGTCGGAAAATTTAACTTCTAGCGTATTAGTCGCAGTTAAATTGCGGATTTTTTCCCCAGCAATATTTAATATTTACCGGCAAAAAAGTTATGGCGGCGGCCATATTGATGCCGCGGACTGAATTATTATCGGAACCTGATTGGTGGAAATCGGACAGTGTTATTTTCGTTCCCAACTGTTTCGTACCAACAGTAGTATCGGTAACAGACTACATCAAAGAAAAGCGGCTTTTTGACACTAATTGGCAGCAGACGGTTTGCGTTTACATTCTGTTGTCATGCAAGTTTAAGTGTGAATTGTTTGCACAGCAATTATAACACCTTTCCGTGTCATGTAATTAACCGCGTTCTTTTGATTTTGAGTAAAAAGATTAACAAAATATCTGTTTGGATTTTTTTCTTTTATTTAAAAATCAAAAGTGAAAAATTATCTTTCAAATTTTTTAATACGCTAAAAATTAGTATAAACAATGTTTGGAATGGAGGACGGATCTGTCCGGATTTTATCCAACCCGGAGTGCATGTCAATGGCGTCCAGTAAAACGAAAGTAGAAACAAATGTAATTCAGACTGCAAAAACATCTTTGAATTAAAGTCATTCGTAATTTTAATAGTCTGTATGGGTTATTTACGATATATTTTATTGAAAGTAACTGCTATTGGTTGAAAAGGCGCCGATATTGATATTTTTATCCATTTTGTTCGTTCGTAACAGATGCACGTAATTTTGCGAGAGCTACGGTCAGAAAATTGGCCCGAAAAAAAAAACTGCTGGCAATGTTCTGTCGTATAGGTCGCAGGAACTTTTTCAGGCAGCAAAATGGGTAGAAAAAGTGCGACCTATACACACCAAAATACGGTAAGAGAATATGCTATATCAATCAGACTCTCTCCCCTGATTCATTGATATTGTTATGATTATATTTAAGAACAAGGTTACATGAAGTGAAAAATATAAACATGGGAATTCATTTGAGGGAAGGTGACTAAACACCTTACATGTACCTTAACATTGATATGATTTGTGACTTGTTATTAACAATATAATTGTTTGTGTATATTTCAGTGTCAGATGATGAAGATGATGATGTTGATTATTATAGGCAGGAACTTGGCCACATGCCAGATGCTGGTATGTTATATATATATATATTATTTTACTATACTTGTGTGTCAGTCCTTAACTCTTACTGTGTTGAATACAGTTGTTTCTGCTTTTGCGACCAGTCAGTGTAGATCATGATCAGCCTGCACACCCATGCAGTCTTATCATAATCTGCACTGTTTTTTCAGTCAGTATCTTTTTGGTAAGCACCCCTTTTAACAGTTAATAGTACTGTCCTAATTGAAAGATGGACAAGTTCTATATAGAAATTTAGCTGGGTAAGGATTAAAACACCTAAATTGCATTTTGTTAGCTTGACTACTTGGAGAATAATTATACATTGTACTAACCCAGGAACAAATTAAAGTTGTGTATGCATACCTCAGTAACCATTTCTTGTATTGGACTGGAATTTCACACATATTGTGATCTGTTTTATTCCACAGATACTTTCATACCTGGAGGGAACAAAAGAAAGAAATCAATGACTGATAAACATGTTGTTAAAAAAAGGAAAATAGAAAACAAAGGCAGCAAACCTAGCAGTGTTAAAAGAGGTGAAAAAGACGGTACTAAAGGCAAAACTGATAAAACTTCTAAAGATAAAAACACCCAAAAGTCCAAGAAGGAAGGAAAGACTCCTTTACAAGTAATGATGGAGAGAAAGAAGAAGAAAAAGAAAATGCAGGAGAAAAAGAAGAATAAGTTTAAAGGAAAGAAGAAGAAAGTTTGATTAAGAACTGGATAGTAGTGAAAAATGTTGCCTTAATGGAGAACTCAAAATTTTTCAGCTAATGGATTTTGAAATGATAAATATTAAAAGCTAACATCATAGTACACTTAGCTGTTCTGAATGATTTTTATTTCAAATTTACTAATTGATCAGGAGTGCATAGATCATAGAATAATCAGCTAATTTTCCTCCTTGGGGTTCTGCACTGTATGGTCAACTTTGCCGACCGCAGATGCCATACCACTCAACTCTTTGGGTTTGAGCGCTGGTCAGGTTTTACCAAGGTCCGCCAGTGAATGAAATAATGAATGGAGAAGAGTCTGGGATCTTGTTTCACTATTTAAGCTTGAAACCACCATTATGATATGAACTATGGTAATGCCACTTAAATTCTAATAAAATGAATTAACATGATTTCCAAATAGCATTTCACCAGTAATAAACTTGTTTGATTATATTCACATAGATCATTCTGACATAGATCAACAGCTTGGTCAGCTTAATAGGTAGAGCTTTAGTCAATGAAGTCAGAGGCATGGAGTAGCTTTGCCTGTACTGAAGACAATACATCTTGGGTCATTTGTCCCTTGGGGCTTCCTTGCCTGAGTGATAAGGTCGCCGGCTTAAATGATTTGACCCTCAGGAATGTTGGTTCCAGCCTCACTTGGGGTGTTAATTCTTCATGTGAGAAAGCCATCCAGCTGGCTTACTTAAGGTTATTAGTTCTGCGCTAACACCAGTCCATGATAAAATAATGCACACAGGATCCTCCGCCATCAAAGTTGGAATGTCGCGATATGACCTAACATTTGTCCATCACCTTTTGATTCATAAGCAGAAGTTGTCTGTTGCTTGTGGAGAACAAGTAAATCCTGGAATCTGGGAATATTAGTTAACTGTTACTGGTTATAATTGAAATATTGTTAAAATATATCAAGAAACAGACATAGGTCATACTTGTATACAAAATAAATAACGAGTTACTTTGTTGTGTACATCATTTAGAATCTGGCTTGATTTATTACCATTTGAAGAGGTTTGAATAGAAGGATGAATTAAATTTTAAATATCTAGTTTTGTGTCATAGTGATTCTTAAAAAAATAAAATTTGACTTAATCAGTTATATAATGTTTCTCCTGCCTAAATCCTAAAATGGTAGTAAATTGAGACAGAAATAATGCTGAAATGGTTGTTAATTGAGACTTACAGAAATGGTGTATATTGGGACTTGCAGAAATTATGCTGAAATGGTTTTTAAATTGAGATTTGCAGGTTTGCTGAAATGATATAGAAATAATGCTGAAATGATAATTATATTATATATGAAGACTTACAAAAATTGAAATGAAATGGTATACATTGAAAGTATGCTCAATCCTTTCAAAAAGCAAAGTTACTTTTTCTATTGATTTGAAATCATCTATCCTTAATGGTGATGATAAGGAATGATGTGTAGACTAAAAAAGCTTATAGCAACTTGAATCTTTTTAAATATAAAATATTATTATCATTATTCTGCAGTTTTATTTATGAGCTAATAAATGTACAGTCACTATGCATACAGAAGTAACAAAATTCAGGCATGCCCTTACGCCTTATCAGCATCAGGTGATTTGGTCTACGGACTTGAATTTGATTCCATCATTGTGTAAATACTTGACATAAATAAAGAAATGTCATTTCAAACTGATTGTGTATTTCTTTATACTTTGTTGAATGTCGCATTTGTTTACAGCAACTCTTAATTTGTAGAACTCAGTGCCATCGCATTAAGGAAAAATTGAAGTTAACTAAATTGAATGTAATAATAACTGCTTATTAGCTCACCTGTCACAAAGTGACAAGGTGAGCTTTTGTGATCGCGCGGTGTCCGTCGTCCGTCCGTGCGTCCGTAAACTTTTACTTGTGACCACTCTAGAGGTCACATTTTTCAAGGGATCTTTATGAAAGTTGGTCAGAATGTTAATCTTGATGATATCTAGGTCAAGTTCGAAACTGGGTCACGTGCCATCAAAAACTAGGTCAGTAGGTCTAAAAATAGAAAACTTTGTGACCTCTCTAGAGGCCATATGTTTCATAAGATCTTCATGAAAATTGGTCAGAATGTTCACCTTGATGATATCTAGGTCAAGTTTGAAACTGGGTCACGTGGGTTCAAAAACTAGGTCAGTAGGTCTAAAAATAGAAAAACCTTGTGACCTCTCTAGAGGCCATATTTTTCATGAGATCTTCATGAATATTGGTCAGAATGTTTACCTTGATGATATCTAGGTCAAGTTTGAAACTGGGTCACGTAGGGTCAAAAACTAGGTCATTAGGTCTAAAAATAGAAAAACCTTGTGACCTCTCTAGAGGCCATATTTCTCAATGGATCTTCATGAAAATTGGTCAGAATGTTCATTGATGATATCTAGGTCAAGTTCGAAACTGGGTCACGTGGGGTTAAAAACTAGGTCAGTAGATCTAAAAATAGAAAAACCTTATGACCTCTCTAGAGGCCATATTTTTCATGAGATCTTCATGAATATTGGTCAGAATGTTCACCTTGATGATATCTAGGTCAAGTTCGAAACTGGGTCATGTGGGGTCAAAAACTAGGTCAGTAGATCTAAAAATAGAAAAACCTTGTGACATCTCTAGAGGCCATATTTCTCAATGGATCTTCATGAAAATTGGTCAGAATGTTCACCTTGATGATATCTAGGTTAAGTTCGAAACTGGGTCACGTGTGGTCAAAAACTAGGTCAGTAGGTCTAAAAATAGGAAAACCTTGTGACCTCTCTAGAGGCCATATTTTTCAATGGATCTTCATGAAAATTGGTCAGAGTGTTTACCTTGAAGATATCTAGGTCAAGTGCGAAACTGGGTCACGTGAGGTTAAAAACTAGGTCAGTAGATCTAAAAATAGAAAAACCTTGTGACCTCTCTAGAGGCCATATTTTTCATGAGATCTTCATGATTATTGGTCAGAATGTTCACCTTGATGATATCTAAGTCAAGTTTGAAACTGGGTCACGTGGGGTTAAAAACTAGGTCAGTAGGTCTAAAAATAGAAAAAACCTTGTGACCTCTCTAGAGGCCATATTTCTCAACGGATCTTCATGAAAATTGGTGAGAATGTTCAGCTTGATGATATCTAGGTCAGGTTTGTAACTGGGTCATGTGGGGTCAAAAACTAGGTCAGTAGGTCGAAAAATAGAAAAACCTTGTGACCTTTCTAGAGGCCATATTTTTCACGAGATCTTCATGAAAATTGGTGAGAATGTTCACCTTGATGATATCTAGGTCAAGTTTAAAAGTGGGTCACGTGCCTTCAAAAACTAGGCCATTAGGTCAAATAGTAGAAAAACCTTGTGACCTCTCTAGAGGCCATATTTTTCAATGGATCTTCATGAAAATTGGTCAGAATTTTTTATCTTGATGATATCTAGGTCACATGTGCTCAAAAACTAGGTCACTATGTCAAATAATAGAAATAATGACGTCATACTCAGTTCAACACTGGGTCATGTGGGGATAGGTGAGCGATTCAGGACCATCATGGTCCTCTTGTTTTTAATTCTTCTGTGATACAGGTTTAAGGTATTTTCAGATTTCAACACCTTTTCCTAATTCAGGTATGCCCTAATTCAGGTATGCTATATCATATTTATTGTATGCTAACTGATGAAATACTGGATTCTATCAGTGAGATAAAGTCCACATCACTCACTGATTTGCCGGTCTACTTGAACATTGTGTATGAATTTTAAATTATTTGGCAATGCTTAAAACAGGATGAAAATTGTAGTCACACTTTGTTCTTTATAGTATATTTCTCAATTCAAATTATTTTACTTGATGAAAATTTCATAACGTTATGCAGCAAGAAATAAAGTAAAATGGAACTTTATGTTGTGTGTCTTTCTAACATCACAACACCTCTGAAGTCATGTTCATTTACGCGCATCTGTTTCCCATGCTGAGATTAAAAATTGTTGCAAAATGCATATCTCAACGTATTTAAGCATAAAATAAAAAGAAAATTTGTTTTTCGTGAATATGGAATACATCTCACCTCGAAGTGAGAAAATTTTCACATTTTCACTGGCGCTATGCGCTCATGAAAATATTTGAAATTTTCTTGCTTCTCAGTGAGATATATCCCATATTCACTCAAAACAAACAAATAACCTCTGTGTATAATGTGTATGTACAGATAAAAGATATAATTGTATCATTGCTCTACATAATTTCATCAGTCTTTGTATGTTTGTTTATTGTTCTGGCTATAAATCTTACTGGCCTACTTTTCCAGACAGAACCAGGAATCCGGGTACTGGTAACAAGAGGATGTGTATTGTTTTCATTGTCAGTAATTTTTATTTACTAGCTTTCGTTGAAGGGTGGGGCGTAATTTTGATGTACTAGCTTTCGTCTGGGTGGGGTGTGTCAGTAGTGTAAATCCTTACAAGTCTATTAATAACAGATTTATATACACATACATAGTCCATACCAGCTGAACAAAAATAATAATTAATAGTAATGAAATATTGACCAAGTCCAAGTACTACTAGTATGTCCATGATCTATTCATCTTCAGTTTTACTGTTGGCATGAACTTTTTCCATCTCATTTGTTATAAGAAAGGATAGGAAACGTTGTCTTGATGACGTCAGGAGTTTAGACATTTTCCAGGTGTATCATTTATTTCTGAAAATAATGAGCTAGCTGTCTTTAGATAAGAACTGATGGAGGAGACCTGCTGGACCTAAAATTTTATTGCTGGTTAATGAGAAAGGGGCATAATTTAGAAGAAGAGGAAAAAAAATTGTATAGTTTTCATACTGCAAGCCATTTTATACAAATAAATGTAAAGGGTTTGATCCTTTACACTAAAACAGATGTTACCTAAGATTGTGCAAACTTCCTCGTGGTCCTATATTGGCATTCAAGGTCATATCTACTGCCTCAGTAAAGACGTCATTTTGTCACTATGTAAACCAAATCTTGATCAGATAAACAGATGCAGTATTTGCAGCGGTGCTGAGAACCATGTTAAACTAATGACGACTGTGTTCCAGTAGATTTCGCCTTCTATAAATGTTCAAAAGGTGAGTACAGCATTGATTGAGTCCTGTTTTGAAGGACTTCGTGAGACTGCTTAGTATAAACACCATTCTGTTTCATATCAAACTTACTATAATTATTCTACAGCATAGACTGATGACTTCAGATCACATTTGCTGTGGCATGAAATCTACATGAAAATCCTTAAAAAGCATAGGTCAACAAAACAACATAATAGAAGAGTTGGTTCGATTGAGTCTGTTCATGAGATGTATTGAAATGTGAAAAATGCCTCACGCCCCTTATCATGGACTTAGATATAGCTCTGTTATGAGACAGATACATTGAACAGACTCCATGATCCAGGATGTCTAAGGGTTGAATACTTTGATATAAGGAATCTGTGTGCATGGCTTGTGTCATCCGTCCACAATTTCTTGTGAATACGATAGAGATTACAGTTTGCAATCAATTTTAATCAAACTTGCACACAACTTGTATTGGCATTATATCTTTGGTCCTTTTGAAAACTGGCCAGATAACCATCATGGGCTCCAGAGTAATGGCCCCTTAAAAGGTCCAAATTTTCTAATTTTGGCTTGTGAACATGATTGAGACCACATTTTGCAATCAACTTAAATCAAATTTGCAAACAAGTTGTATTGGCATAATATCTGGGTACATTTCGAAAACTAGCCAGATCCAGTCATGGGTTCTACAGTTATGGCCCCTTAAAGGGCCAAAATTTGCTATTTTTGGCTTGTGAACACGATAGAGACCACATTTTGCAATCAGCATGAATCAAACTTCCACACAACTTGTATTAGCATATCTCAGTTCCTTTCGAAAACTGGCCAGATCCCATCTTGGGTTCCAGAGTTATGGCCCCTTAAAGGTTGAAAATTTGCTATTTTGCAGCCATATAGAGACTTCATTTATGGTTTGATTTGATACAAACTTGCAAAATATCTTCAACAACAATAAATCTTGGATTCCATGATGAATCTGTTGGAACCAATCATAGGTTCCGGAGTAATTTTATATCTGGTTACCTCCCCTGATTTTAATCAAATCTGTCAGTAAGTACTTATAGGACTCATTTGAAATTTCATTATTGTCATTAGTTGGACTGAGAATCAGGGTAGATAACTATGGACTGATTTTATATCAAATTAACTCCCTTTATTAGCCCACCATCATCAGATGGTGGGCTATTCAAATCACTCTGCGTCCGTGGTCCGTCATTCCGTCCGTTAACAATTTCTCATTATTGCATCTCCTCAGAAACTACTGGGGGGATTTTGACCAAACTTTGTCAGAATGATGTATTGGTACCCTAGTTGTGTCCCCCTGAAAATCAGACTGGTTCAACAATTTATGAGTGAGTTATGGCCCTTTGTTTATTTCTATAATTTACATAGATTTATATAGGGAAAAACTTTGAAAATCTTCTTGTCCAAAACCACAGAGCCTAGGGCTTTGATATTTGGTATGAAGCATCATCTAGTGGTCCTCTACCAAGATGTTTCAAATTATTTCCCTGGGGTCAAATATGGCCCCGCCCTGGGGGTCACATGGTTTATATAGACTTATATAGGGAAAAACTTTGAAAAACCTCTTGTCCAAAACCACAGGGCCTAGGGCTTTGATATTTTGTACGTGACATCATCTAGTGGTCTTCAACTAAGATTGTTCAAATTATCCCCCTAGGGTCAAATATGGCCCCGCCCTGGGGGTCATATGGTTTACATAGACTTATATAGGGAAAAACTTTGAAAATCTTCTTGTCCAAACCACAAAGCCTAGGGCTTTGATATTTGTTATGTAGCATCATCTAGTGGTTCTCTACCAAGTTTGTACAAATTATCCGCCTAGGGTCAAATATGGCCCCGCCCCGGGGGTCACATGGTTTATATAGACTTATATAGGGAAAAGCTTTTAAAATCTTCTTGTCAATAACTACAACATTCAAATTTGGACCACATGTATATTTTTGAGTGGCAAGATGAACCTTGACATGAATTGACCTTGACATTGACCTAGTGACCAACTTTCACATTATTGAAGGGACAGGCTTCAAATTTGGACCACATGCATAATTTCGTGTTCCAAAATGAAATTTGACCTTGATTTTGACCTAGTGACCTACTTTCACATTTCTCAAGCTACAGCCTTCAAATTCAGACCACATGCATAGTTTTGTGTACCGAAACAAACTTTGACCTTTACATTGACCTAGTGACCTACTTTCACATTTTTGAAGGTCGGGCTTCAAATTTGGACCACATGCATAGTTCTGTGTTCCGAAATAAAATTTGACCTAGTGACCTACTTTCACATTTCTCAAGCTACAGCCTTCAAATTTGGACCACTTGCATAGTTTTGTGTACCGAAATGAAGTTTGACCTTAAGATTGACCTAGTGACCTACTTTCACATTTCTGTAGCTACGGGCTTCAAATTTAGACCACATGCATAGGATTGTGTACCGCAACAAACTTTGACCTTGACATTGACCTAGTGACCTACTTTCTCTTTTTTGAAGGTACAGGCTTCAAATTTGGACAACATGCATAGATTTGTGTTCTGAAGTGAAATTTGACCTTGATTTTGACCTAGTGACCTACTTTCACATTTCTGTAGCTACAGCCTTCAAATTTAAACCACTTGCTTAGTTTTGTGTACCAAAATAAACTTTGACCTTAAGATTGACCTAGTGACCTACTTTCAGATTTCTCAAACTACAGCCTTCAAATTTGATGCACATGCATTGTTTTGTGTACAAAGAACTTTGTCCTTGAAATTGATCTAGTGACCTACTTTCACATTTCTTAAGCTACTGCTTTTGAATTTGGACCACATGCACAGTGTTGTGTACGGAAATGAAAATTTGACCTTGAGCTAGTCAATAAGTCTTGAAATTTGGAACACTCAAAAATGGCACATTGGTGGGCGCCAAGATCACTCTGTGATCTCTTGTTTCAAATTAAAATGGGTATATCTCCGTAACTAATAAAGATACTGATCTGAAATTTCATTGGACAATCAGTGAAGATACATATTGACTGAATTTATGACAAATTACCTCCCTTTAGGAATAGTCCTGCTAGTACAAAAATGCAGCATTTGAGCCTAGGACACTCAAACTTGGTATTGAGATTGGCCCGGACTAGTATGTGACCATAGGTCAAAAGGGAATGTTATAAGAAAATATTTATCCTGATGTGATATATGTCAAAACTTGATCTTATCATTAAGATCAATAGTACTCTGGTGAGTGATATATGTCCCTTTTTCGAATTAGAAATTTGGGACGTATTATGTTATGATCCTGTTACTGTCTGTCTGTCCATCGTTAGCAATTTCGTGTCCCCTCTTAACTCTTGAACTGCTTGTAGGATTTAAAAAAACAAAAACAGGCACAAATGTACACCAAATTGAGATGACGTGCAGAGCGCATGTTTCGGATGACCCGCTTCTTCTTTGCAACTACACGGTCAGACCAGTAGCCTCAAAACTTGTGATTTACTGCAGGTCTTCAATGCCTCCATACAGTTTCTGGTAGATCTAGGTATCTATTGGCCATCTTTGATGGCACATGTGGCTGATCCATGTGTATAGACATGAGCCAATGTTTCCGGAGGATAGTCTTCATTGATCATGGCCAGCGTAAGGTTCTTCCGAATACCTTCATTCTCTTGCTTCCCGCAGTCAAGATGAGGAACAGCCAACCTTACAGTCACAGAGGACAGATATTCGCTAGAGGGTTTATAATGTCTTCACTACCTAGGGGAGTGGTTGATATGTTCAGCTCATTTTTGAACTCTCGATTGAATTTCTTTGCCTCATGAACGAAGCTGTTACGTATTGGATACCAGTTACTGATAGAGTGGACTTTAAGATTTTAGTTCACACATACAAAGCATTGCATGACCAATCACCGATCTATGTTAAAGACTTGCTGGAACTCTATCAGCCAGCAAGAAATTTGAGATTCAAGAACAACTCAAAACAACTAGTTGTTCCAAAAGGCAAAACTGTGAGGTATAGTGGTCATAGCTTTTCATCAGCTGCACCGAAGTTATGGAATTATCTTCCGGCTACCATTAGAGACGCTAAAAGCTTGAATGCTTTCAAACGATTATTGAAAACACACTTTTTCTTCAAGGTTTATTGTAAACTCACTTTGCACTGAAAAACAAGCTTTGCAATGGAATTTCCTATTTTTTATTGTTCATTAAAATATCTAGTACAATTAAAATGTAGAGTAAAACCTGATTCAGGCTAAGTTCACCCCTTCATTAGGATACTATTCTTTACAATTAGAAAAATTGAAGGTATGTCAAAAATTTAAGTCATTCACTGAAAGAAACTTTCACTGTAACATACACTGAAATATTCAGATAAATATGTACATGGAGGGTAGTCTTACGTTTTTCATGCAAAAATGGTAAAAATGATGTTGCCACAATTTTTGGTTAACAACTGAATCATGTAAAAGTCGCCTTTGACACGATTTTTCACCCCCTCTTTGCCCCTCTTCCAACCGTTCATCGTACAACCTGTGTCTTATGTGATGAATATTTTAATCATCACCACTGAAACTATTGGTTAGTCTGAAGTATCATTGCATGGATTTTACTCGAGTTTGTTTAAATGAATAAGCAGCTGTCGGAAAGCAGTCAGGTGTTTAACAGGGTTTAGCTTATTTGCAATAAAAAGAGTGCAATGCCACAAGGTTAAAGGGGCTTGTGGTAGTTTTTTCAAACGGGTTGATATTTATCTCAACATTGTGCCAATTTGATTGATCCTAACCCCCGTACCGTACATCCGTATTCGGGAAATATCGGTTTTGTTCTGAAATTGGCGGAAACCTACATCTATGACATCAAAATACTTCAGAAACATGTAAAAATCCCCTTATTAAGAAATAATTTGATATTTTTCTTGGTCACAAAGAAAGTAAGAAGTCTATATGCAGATTTGGTTTACCAAAGAATATTTTTGGCATGATGGTAAAATTCCATGTGTAAGATATGAAGTTTGCTAACAGTCTGCAGACGTGGACTTTTACTACATTATTTCTTTCTCTGACCTTCACTGACAACATATATTATCTCAGTAACCTTGCTAAAAGTCTGCAGATGTGGACTTTTACTACATTATTTCTTTCTCTGGCCTTCACTGACAACATATATTATCTCAGTAACCTTGCTAAAAGTCTGCAGATGTGGACTTTTACTACATTATTTCTTTCTCTGACCTTCACTGACAACATATATTATCTCTGTAATCTTGCTAACAGTCTACAGATGTGGACTTTTCCTACATTATTTCTTTCTCTGGCCTTCACTGACAACATATATTATCTCAGTAACCTTGCTAACAGTCTGCAGATGTGGACTTTTACTACATTATTTCTTTCTCTGACCTTCACTGACAACATATATTATCTCAGTAATCTTGCTAACAGTCTGCAGATGTGGACTTTTACTACATTATTTCTTTCCCTGACCTTCACTGACAACATATATTATCTCTGTAATCTTGCTAACAGTCTGCAGATGTGGACTTTTACTACATTATTTCTTTCTCTGACCTTCACTGACAACATATATTATCTCTGTAATCTTGCCAACAGTCTGCAGATGTGGACTTTTACTACATTATTTCTTTCTCTGACCTTCACTGACAACATATATTATCTCAGTAATCTTGCTAACAGTCTAGCAGATGTTCACTTTTACTCCATTATTTCTTTCCCTGACCTTCACTGACAACATATATTATCTCTGTAATCTTGCTAACAGTCTGCAGATGTGGACTTTTACTACATTATTTCTTTCTCTGACCTTCACTGACAACATATATTATCTCTGTAATCTTGCTAACAGTCTGCAGATGTGGACTTTTACTACATTATTTCTTTCTCTGGCCTTCACTGACAACATATATTATCTCTGTAATCTTGCTAACAGTCTGCAGATGTGGACTTTTACTACATTATTTCTTTCTCTGACCTTCACTGACAACATATATTATCTCTGTAATCTTGCTAACAGTCTACAGATGTGGACTTTTACTACATTATTTCTTTCTCTGACCTTCACTGACAACATATATTATCTCTGTAATCTTGCTAACAGTCTGCAGATGTGGACTTTTCCTACATTATTTCTTTCTCTGGCCTTCACTGACAACATATATTATCTCAGTAACCTTGCTAACAGTCTGCAGATGTGGACTTTTACTACATTATTTCTTTCTCTGACCTTCACTGACAACATATATTATCTCAGTAATCTTGCTAACAGTCTGCAGATGTGGACTTTTCCTACATTATTTCTTTCCCTGACCTTCACTGACAACATATATTATCTCTGTAATCTTCCTAACAGTCTGCAGATGTGGACTTTTACTACATTATTTCTTTCCCTGACCTTCACTGACAACATTTTATCTCTGTAATCTTGCTAACAGTCTACAGATGTGGACTTTTACTACATTATTTCTTTCTCTGACCTTCACTGACAACATATATTATCTCAGTAATCTTGCTAACAGTCTGCAGATGTGGACTTTTACTACATTATTTCTTTCTCTGACCTTCACTGACAACATATATTATCTCTGTAATCTTGCTAACAGTCTGCAGACGTGGACTTTTACTACATTATTTCTTTCTCTGACCTTCACTGACATATATTATCTCTGTAACCTTGCTAACAGTCTGCAGACGTGGACTTTACTACATTATTTCTTTCTCTGACCTTCACTGACAACATATATTATCTCTGTAACCTTGCTAACAGTCTGCAGATGTGGACTTTTACTACATTATTTCTTTCTCTGACCTTCACTGACAACATATATTATCTCTGTAATCTTGCTAACAGTCTGCAGATGTGGACTTTTGCTACATTATGTCTTTCTCTGACCTTCACTGACAACATATATTATCTCAGTAATCTTGCTAACAGTCTGCAGATGTGGACTTTTGCTACATTATGTCTTTCTCTGACCTTCACTGACCACATATATTATCTCAGTAATCTTGCTAACAGTCTGCAGATGTGGACTTTTGCTACATTATTTCTTTCTCTGACCTTCACTGACAACATATATTATCTCTGTAATCTTGCTAACAGTCTGCAGATGTGGACTTTTACTACATTTTTTCTTTCTCTGACCTTCACTGACAACATATATTATCTCAGTAACCTTGCTAACAGTCTGCAGATGTGGACTTTTACTACATTTTTTCTTTCTCTGACCTTCACTGACAACATATATTATCTCTGTAATCTTGCCAACAGTCTGCAGATGTGGACTTTTGCTACATTATTTTTTTCCCTGACCTTCACTGACAACATATATTATCTCTGTAATCTTGCTAACAGTCTGCAGATGTGGACTTTTGCTACATTATTTCTTTCTCTGGCCTTCACTGACAACATATATTATCTCTGTAATCTTGCTAACAGTCTGCAGATGTGGACTTTTCCTACATTATTTCTTTCTCTGACCTTCACTGACAACATATATTATCTCTGTAATCTTGCTAACAGTCTGCAGATGTGGACTTTTGCTACATTATTTCTTTCCCTGACCTTCACTGACAACATATATTATCTCTGTAATCTTGCTAACAGTCTGCAGATGTGGACTTTTCCTACATTATTTCTTTCTCTGACCTTCACTGACAACATATATTATCTCAGTAATCTTGCTAACAGTCTGCAGATGTGGACTTTTGCTACATTATTTCTTTCTCTGACCTTCACTGACAACATATAGCAGAGTAAAGCTTTGTTAGATTTGTTCTCCTGTTCCATGCACTGTCCAAGTAGATTCAGGGCTGTTTCCCTGTGTCCAAGTTCTGGTTGTTCTTCAATTGTTCTTACAAGATTTGCAAGTGCTTGATGCTGATCATCAAATCTTTGAAGGTGTCTGTAGGTCTTGTATTGTAGGAAATAGAGGTAAGGGGGAGGGGGGAATCTATAACTGCCCAATCCATCCAGTAGTCCGTACGTTCTCTATACAGCAAGTCTTCTTGAGTTGATCTAAACATTTCATACTGCAGTTCCCGAGGAACACAATGAATTTCAGCAGGGATAAATTGGACACAAAATGCACAGACACTTCTTACCGCTTCTTCGTTTTCATGATATGCCACTTCTGCAAACATTTTATGCACCATGTTTGCGCTGTTTCTGTTAAAATCATAGCAGCAACACATAGGCTCAACCTTGTTGAAGCCATAATGTCCCTTTGTATCTCTTAAAATAAATTCAGTTTCTACCATATTCCCCACACTGTATAGAACAGATACAAGTTTCAGTTTACCAGAAGCAACATCAGAATTCAAAGCTGCAGATAACCAGCCTAGTGCTTCTGGAGTTATGGTGTTGTTTGTGTGAATATTTATCGAGACTATTAGTTCCCAATGTTGAGCAGAACAATGGTGCTAGGAGACTGCATGCTTTTTGTTCTAACTTACTTCCTTCTCTATAACATCTCTCAAAATTTGTTAATACATTAAGCAGGTTCTGTATAGTTGTTACAGGACTGTTATGAATTGTTTTTGATAATATTCTACTACTAGACAAAGTGGTCATGCAAGCTGTGTTTTGTAATAATTCTCCTGAAATCCCGAGACAGTTTTCCTTTTTAGATGGAATATTTTCTTGTATCTGATATAACGTGTTCAGTTTGATCTGTAGTCTTTGACCAAGGTCATCAATCTGAACCCGAAGCAATGCTTGTCCATCACTTTGTATTAAGTGAAACATTCTTTCTAGCAATAGAGCTTTGATTTCAGGTGAAAACTGTCCTGCCATCAGGTTGTTTTGGGGTGTAATGAAGTGTGGGCAGTTTTCTTGTTGCAAGCAGTTGTATAGTACATATAAACAACATGATAAACATGTAAACATATTATGTTCCTGCCATGCGTTTGAATGAGTGTTTTCAATACAATACAACAGGATGGATTTACACATAAAGCTTGTAAAGTGCCCTTCACCAGCATGATGAAGAAATGTTTTCAAAATCATTTTCATCAAAACATAACAGCGTATTTGTGTTATGTTTAAACTAAACATTAAACATCTCTCTGCTTGTGAAGTTGAAATTCTCCATTCAAGGTTGCCATTCTGACCAACTTTACTTGCAACAGGAACAACAAAACATCCATTATTTGTTGCAAATCTCTTCATGTCTGCAGTTGGCCATCTTCCTATTCCTTGTCTGTCTAACCAGGCTCTTGCTTCATAAGGCCATGAGTTACAGTGTCAGAACTGCTGCCAAACATGTAAATGGACTGATTGTGTATAGCCCTGTGTGTAATTGTCATCATAGTTTCATTCAGTAGGGTCGTTCTTCTCCTCTTGAGTACCATTTCCTCATTGACTCCAACATCATTAAGCACCTCAGACAGCTGTATACCCTTACAGAAGCAAGCCTCTGTGGTGTACATGCTGCGTATTTGCTGTGTATATGCCGCGAACACAGTAGTACGCCAGAGGAGTACATTTCACATACACCGCATGCCGCGTACATGCCGCGTACTATTTCGACGAGTACACAGCATGTACGCAGGAGGTCACTAGTACACTTCAAGTACGCAGCACAGACTCTGAAAATTTAAGGAGTACACTGCATGTACGCAGGAGGGACTTGTACAAGAAAATAGTACACTGCATGTACACCGCAGATACTTTGAAATTTGTGCAGTACACTTCATATACGCGGGAAAGACTTGTACAATTTCTTTTGGCATTTATACTCAGTTTTTTTTTTATAAGTTAAAGTCTGAAGTCCCTCCCACGTATATGAAGTAAACTTCATATACGTGGGAGGGACTTGTTCATTTTCTTTTGGTGTTTATACTTTGAATCTTTTTTAGGTAAAAGTCTGAAGTACACTTCATGCAGGAAGGATTTGTGAATTTTTTTTTTTTTTTTGGAAGCAAGAACTTGATTTCCGAGTAACTTTCATCTTAATAGCATAGAATAGTTAAGATTACCGGTATTCTGAACAATGAAAATTTGCCATTTACTATTTGCAATGTTCATTTGTGAAGCTTACGTCTTAGTGATTTCTGAGCATGCAGTGTAAAAATATATTCTTTTTCATTTTGAATTAATCCTGGAGCTTTCTAACTTGGATAATTGAAAAGCCTTTTTTGAACTTCGTTGCATTACATTTTGTAATACATGAAATAATTACCAAGATAATGCCTCAACAGCGCCCGAATGAGAAGAATTAATAGCTCTCACTGTTATTTGAATACTCTTAAGCAAAACACCATTCTATCATGTTTTATAAAGGCTTTAATGCTCATTATGTTAACTCATTAAGGCCTCGCCAGATTAAAAAGTTGTTCATCGGATTTGCCGCTCATATATTTTCAGAACGTTTTTGGCTAATTGCACTCGCCCCATTGGAAAAAATCAATCCAAAATGTTTTGGTGCGCTACTTTTTACAGACGTAAAAGTGTATAAATGCTTGTATAATTCCAGTCCTAGATTGTTCTCAGATGGATTTTAATCAAAATAAATACATACTACGCACACATCGTCTATAATAAATCATAACACTTATATTTAGTTGCATTAAAGTTGTTTCCCCTTGATGCAGTTACGCCATTTTCTTCAAATGTTTACCAAATTACATGCTACAAAAATTGATTTATTTCATTGAAAAGTGGATGAAGAAAAGCATACTTATTTATTTGATAACATCAATCTACATTATTTTGGTAAGGGTAAATACTTATTGATGCATGTCACTTATCTTTTTTCTGTTTTTTTCTGTCCAAATGATCAGCATTTGCATACAATAGTTGGTGGGGTAAGGAATTTACATTATCACAGCAGTTTCGCCACAAGAGTACACAGCATGTATGCAGCAGGAGTACACAGCATGTACGCCGCAGGACTCCGGCCAGGAGTACACAGCATGTACGCCGCAGGAGTACACAGCATGTACGCCACAGAAGTACACAGCATGTACGCCACAGGAGTACACAGCATGTACGCCGCAGGGGTAGTACACCGCAGGCTCATATGCATGTGAAAAGTGTATGTGCCACGTACATGCTGCGTACTATTTCCCGCATACTAAATTCCTCCAGCGTACATCCTGTGTACTATGTAGTCCACAGCATGTACGCAGCAAGTAGTACGCGGCAGAGCTCATTTGCATGTCAAAAGTGTACTACAAACGTACTATCAGTGTATGTGCGGTGTATATCCTGCGTACTATTTAAAGCCCTTGATTTCAGTACACATCATGTACGCATCATATACGCTGTATGTACACAGCAAGAGTACGCAGCAGGCCTTTTTCTTCTGTAAGGGATTACAGTAATTTGAAAAATTAAAAAGTTCCAATCACGACTCAGGTAAAAAGACCATCATAAAGGATTGTTCTGATGCTGATGTTACTGATGATGATGATTTAAAAATTTAAACCTGATATATAGTTATTACATTTTATTGAAGTATCAGTTCAAAACAAATGTTTTTATTACACTTCCATCATAAAAAAAAGCTATAATTTTCATCAAGAACAACAATATGAATTATCATATACATGCCATTCTTATTTCACTTACAACATTATAATAAAAATGTGACTCATCGCTATCATCGTCATCACAAACAGCAACTCATCATAAAGAAGCATGTGTTTCTTTTTTTCCCATTCTCTACTCAAAAAAAAAATTAACATTATCATCATCAGTGCTATTAACATCATCCCCTGCATTTTCATCATCAGCATTAAAAAAAACATTGACAAAAGGTAATATCAGTATAATTCTCATAAAATCATCATCAAATAATGCTATAAAAACTATCATCATCATCATCAGTAGCTGTGCTATTTCCAACAACATTCTCTTTCTTTCACTTTCCTTCTTTATCACCTTTTGAAGGTCATCATGTTATCTTATAACTGATATAAATAAAACAGCAACAACAAAAAAAAAAACTCATGATTTTGACTCCAAAATTTTTCACTTAAGATCACTCCAAAATCTCAGTGCTCCATGACTCCACTCCAAGACTCCCCTCTGTATTAAATACTAGAAATCTAAATACAACTACTTTAAAATTCTTGTTTCATAATTTTGGAAAACAGTGTTTTGCCTCATTCCTTTTATATCAATGAACTTAACCTGTACCGAATAGCTATTATATCTAAATTAAAACATATTTTTATCTGATATTTTACAAAATAATTGCATTTGTAAGTTATGTAAGTTGAACTGCTAGATTCTAATTTTTTCATTTACTTGCATTTCATGAAATGCTAATTATACTTACTTTAGTTGTATTTATCAAATTACTATACAATCACTTAGAATTTCAGTTTCTCTTTTACTTCCCCTTTTGCTTTTAGGTCATCAAGGGAAGTAATCTAATACTTACCTTCAAGGGAAGCAATCTTATACTAACCTATGTTGGATTTCTGCTGATGTTGTGTTCTTTGACCATCTGTTTTTCACAGAAAACGTTGATGTCGAATTCTTATAATTAAATTGCCCGAAGTCATGGCATTAGGAGTAAATGCAATGGCGTGCAGTTGAAGAAATGTATATAGTATTTAAAGGTCAATCTCTTTCAAAAGAAAGTCATCCCAAACTATTATTACACTGTGTCCTATAAAATTGAATTCAAGAGCTGAAGTTGTTTGTTAGGCCATAATAAATTAATTCCTAGATTATCATCCAAATTTTGTTTAAAAAGGGGGTGGGGAGGGGGGTAGAATTTTATTTCTTATCTTTAAAACAACTGTACGCAGTGGTTCCACTTGACCCGCAAATAGGGATTTTGACTCTTGAAGTTACATACAGACTCTAGGATTTCAGCTGAAGGGTCCTTTTTAGCTCATCTGATTTTTTAAAAAAAAAATCAGTTATTGTCATCACTTGATCGGCATCAGCGTCCGCGTTGCCTGGTTAAGTTTTATGTTTAGGTCAGCTTTTCTCCTAAACTATCAAAGCTATTGCTTTGAAACTTTGAACACTTGTTAACCATCATAAGTTGACCCTGTACAGCAAGAAACATAACTCCATCCTGCTTTTTGCAAGATTTATGGCCCCTTTTGTACTTAGTGAAAAAAAAGATTTCTTGGTTAAGTTTTATGTTTAGGTCAACTTTTCTCCTAAACTATCAAAGCTATTGCTTTGAAACTTGCAACACTTGTTCACCATCATAAGCTGACCCTGTACAGCAAGAAACATAAGTCCATTTTGGACTTAAAAAATATCAGATTTCTTGGTTAATTTTTATGTTAAGGTCAACTTTTTCTCTTAAACTATCAAAGCTACTTTTCACCATCATAAGCGGACGCTGTACATCAAGAAACATAACTCTATCCTGCTTTTTGCAAGAATGATGGCCCTTTTTAGACTAAGAAAATCATGGGTAAAACAATATTTCTATTATACAAAAAAATCAGATGAGCGTCAGCAACCGTAAGGCGGTGCTCTTATATTGTTATCACCATGAGATATATTTCAGTTTAAACTAAAAACATCAAGCCTTTTATAATCAAAATGACAGCTGTTTATATATAAATCAAACATTTTTGGTTCTTTTTAGAGAAATAAAAAAGGTTGGAGCAGCATAAACAAGAAGGGGAGGCTGGGGATGATAATCTAGGAATTAATTTGTTATGGCCTTAAATTAGCAGAACCAGTTAGCACTGGTATGGAGTTCATAATTATTCACCAAATTGTTAACTGTGAAATTATTAATATTCAAGGGAGACTAATTTTTGTGGAGTTGGTTGCATCAGTCTATAAAATTAAATTTATCTTAATTGTCAGACTTACACAATACTTGTCTACAGCCAGTAGATGACCCCTGTTGTTTTAGGTGTCAGAATTTCAAAGGTCAAGGTCACAGTGGAATCAACTCTTATAAACAGTTTCCTTGTAGACTTACGTGACTTGCTGTGCAGAGTCAGCTTTTAATGGTGAATAACTGCTACAAATTTTAAGGCAATTTGACATAGTTTTTGACCCCACATGACCCAGATTCGTGCTTGCCCAAGATTCCAATAAAGAAACAAAGTTTCGGGAAGATTGGAGCAAAAAAGTGGCCTCTTGAGTGTATACAAGCTTTTCCTTTGATTTGACCTAGTGACTTAGTTTTTGGCCCCACATGACCCAGACTTGAAATCAATATTTTATGAAAATAACATTCTGACCAAGTTTTAAGAAGATAGAATAAAAAATGTGGCCCCTCGAGAGTAAACAAGCTTATTCTTTGATTAGCCTGGTGACCTAGTTTTTAACCCCACATGACCCAGATAAAAAATAATCTGAGATATCATGCAGGAAAACATTCTGACAAGTTTCATGCACTTAAAATGAAAAATGCTGTCCCTACAGCATACACAGAGTTTTTCTGTTATTTTAACTGGTGAACTAGTTTCTGACTCCAGATGACCCAGATTCAAAATCGAGCCAAAATCAACAACATTAAGATAAACATTTTGACCAAATTTCATGATGATACAGTCTTAAACGAGGCCTCTAAATTGTTATCAAGCTTTTCCTGTGACAGGGTATATAAATTCACTGAATTTGCTTGTTATGATGGCTATTTGTCAACATAGCTGTCAAGGCTCTATAAAGGCCACGAGTGTGATTTAACTTTCTACGAAAAAAAAAACAAGAGGACCATGATGGTCCTGAATCGCTCACCTCTTCCCACATGACCCAGTTTTGAGTATGACGTCGTTGACCTAGATATTATCAAGATAAAAATGCTGACCAATTTTCATGAAGATCCATTGAAAAATATGGTCTCTAGAGAGGTCATAATGTTTTTCTATTATTTGACCTATTGACATAGTTTTCGAAGGTACGTGACTCTGTTTTTAACTTAACCTAGATATCATCAAGGTGAACATTCTCACTAATTTTCATGAAGATCTCATGAAAAATATTGCCTCTAGAGAGGTCAAAAGATTTTTCTAATTTTAGACCTACTGACCTAGTTTTTGACGGCAGTTGACCCAATTTCAAACTTGACCTAGATATCATCAAGATGAACATTCAGACCAACTTTCATACAGATCCCATGAAAAGTATGGCCTCTAGAGAGGTCACAAGGTTTTTTTATTATTTGACCTACTGACCTAGTTTTTAAGGCACGTGACTCATTTCAAACTTGACCTAGATATCATCAAGGTGAACATTCTGACTAATTTTCATGAAGATCCATTCAAGGGTAGGGCCTCTAGAGAGGTCACAAGGTTTTTCTATTTCAAGACCTACTGACCTAGTTTTTGATCGCAGTTGACCCAGTTTCAAACTTGACCTATGTATCATCAAGATCAACATTCAGACCGATTTTCATACAGATCCCATGAAAAATATGGCCTCTAGAGAGGTCACAAGGTTTTTTCATTATTTGACCTACTGACCCACTTTTTGATGGCACGTGACCTACTTTCAAACTTGACCTAGATATCATCAAGATGAACATTCTGACCAATTTTTATGGAGATCCATTCACAAGTATGGCGTCTAGAGAGGTCACAAGGTTTTTCTATTTTTAGACCTACTGACCTAGTTTTTGACCGCACATGACCCTGTTTCGAACTTGACCTAGATATCATCAAGATGAACACTCAGACCAACTTTCATACAGATCCCATGAAAAATATGGCCTCTAGAGAGGTCACAAGGTTTTTCTATTATTTGACCTACTGACCTAGTTTTTGAAGCCACGTGACCCACTTTCAAACCTGACCTAGATATCATCAAGATGAACATTCTGACCAATTTTCATGAAGATCTCATGAAATATATGGCCTCTACAGAGGTCACAAGGTTTTTCTATTTTTAGAACTACTGACCTAGTTTTTTAAGGCACGTGACCCAGTTTCGAACTTGACCTAGATATCATCAAGATGAACATTCAGACCAACTTTCATACAGATCCCATGAAAAAATGGCCTTTAGAGAGGTCACAAGGTTTTTCTATTATTTGGCCTACTGACCTAGTTTTTGATGGCAAGTGACCCAGTTTCAAACCTGACCTAGATATCATCAAGGTGAACGTTCTGACCAATTTTCATGATGATCTTGTGAAATATATGGCCTCTAGAGAGGTCACAAGGTTTTTCTATTTTTAGACCTACTGACCTAGTTTTTGAAGGCACGTGACCCAGTTTCGAACTTGACCTAGATATCATCAAGGTGAACATTCTGACGAATTTTCATGAAGGTCTTGTGAAATATATGTCCTCTAGAGAGGTCACAAGGTTTTTCTATTTTTAGACCTACTGACCTAGTTTTTGATGGCACGTGACCCAGTTTCGAACTTGACCTAGATATCATCAAGATGAACATTCTGACCAATTTTCATAAAGATCCCACAAAAAATGTGACCTCTAGAGTGGTCACAAGCAAAAGTTTACGGACGGACGGACGGACACCGCGTGATCACAAAAGCTCACCTTGTCACTTTGTGACAGGTGAGCTAAAAATTGATAGTTTTATTTCTTACTAGAAATGTGTCACCGACACGGATGCCCCTACAACCTGAGAAAGATCACAGGCATAAGTCATTTATAGTAACAACTAAGGGAAGTTAATCTTAAAAACAAGAGGATCATGATGGTCCTGAATCGCTCACCTCTTCCCACATGACCCAGTTTTGAGTATGACGTTTTTTCTATTATTTGACATAGTGACCTAGTTTTTGAGCTCATGTGACCCAGGTTTGAACCTGACCTAGATATTATCAAGATAAAAATTCTGACCAATTTTCATGAAGATCCATTGAAAAATATGGTCTCTACAGAGGTCACAAGGTTTTTCTATTATTTGACCTATTGACCTAGTTTTCGAAGGTACGTGACCCTGTTTTGAACTTTACCTAGATATCATCAAGGTGAACATTTTCACTAATTTTCAAGATCTCATGAAAAATATGGCCTCTAGAGAGGTCACAAGGTTTTTCTATTTTTATACCTATTGGCCTATATTTTGACCGCATGTGACCCAGTTTCGAAACTGACCTAGATATCATCAAGGTGAACATTCAGATCAATTTTCATGAAGATCCATGGAAAAATACGGCCTCTAGAGAGGTCAAAAGATTTTAATAATTTTAGACCTACTGACCTAGTTTTTGACAGCACTTGACCCAGTTTAAAACCTGACCTAGATATCATCAAGATGAACATTCAGACCAGCTTTCATACAGATCCCATGAAAAGTATGGCCTCTAGAGAGGTCAAAAGGTTTTTTTATTATTTGACCTAGATCTAGATAGTTTCATTAAGATGGTCATAAATGTGGCCTCTAAAGTGTTAACTAACTTTTTCTTTGATTTGACCTGGTGACCTAGTTTTTGACCCCACATGACCCAGATTCGTGCTTGACCTAAAGATCATCAAGATTAACATTCTATGTTTCATGAAGATACAGTCATAAATGTGGCCTTTAGAGTGTTAACAAGCTTTTCCTTTGATTTGACCTGGTGACCTAGTTTTTGACTCCACCTGACCCAAATTTGAACTTGACCTATAGATCATCAAGATTAAGATTCTGACCAAGTTTCATTAAGTTATGGTCATAAACGTGGCCTCTAGAGTGTTAACTAGCTTTTCCTTTGATTTGACCTAGTTTTTGACCCTACATGACCTAGATTCCAAGTGGACTTTGAGATCATCATGATTAACATTCTGACCAAGTTTACAGTGTTAACAAACTTTTCCTTTGATTTGACCTGGTGACCTAGTTTTTGACCCCAGATGACCCAATACCAAACTCGTCCAAGATTTTATTCAGGGTAACATTCTGACCAAGTTTCATTAAGATTGAGCCAAAATTGTGACCTCTAGAATGTAAACAAGCTTTTCCTTTGATTTGACCTGGTGACTTAGTTTTTAACCCCAGATGACCCAATATCCAACTTGTCCAAGATTTTATTCAGGGTAACATTCTGACCAAGTTTGTAAGATTGGGTCAAAATTGTGACCTCTATAGTGTTAACAAGCTTTTCCTTTGATTTGACCTGGTGACCTAGTTTTTGACCCCAGATGACCCAATATCGATTTTGTCCAAGATTTTATTGAAGGTAACATTCTGGCCAAGTTTCATTAACATTGGGCCAAAATTGTGACCTCTAGAGTGTTAACAATCAAATTGTTGACGATGGACTGACCGACGACGGACACAGGGCAATCACAAAAGCTCACCTTGAGCATTTCATGCTCAGGTGAGCTAAAAAGTTACAATATAAGCTATTTATAGTAACAACAAAGGGAAGTAATTCTAAACTACGCCGTAACTAGGGACCGTTCTTGCACATCATATTCTGTATCATGAGGGTATACAACTCAGCCAACTTACATGAAAATCCCTCCATGCATGAAGAAGAAATGCTCAAGACAAAGTCATTCTTGTATGTGACATTTGGCCTCTGACCTTGACCTTAGACTTAGGGACCTGGTTGTTGCACATGACAAATTGTCTATCCATGCTTATTATTTTTGTCAAATTTTGAAATCGGACCTTGCATGTCAAAGTTATGGACAGGACACAAACATCACCCTTTCCTGAACACAGAAACACACACATGGACAGGGGCAACACTATATGCGACCCCCCCCCCCCCCCACTATTTTATGGAGTGGGGCATAAAAATGCATGTGACTTAAGAGTACTAGGCGTGCGAGTGTGATCTAGGACCGAATGCATGTGACACACGCGCAATGCGTGTGTCTTGACAGGTATGTGTCAAAATTAGACAAAACTATTAGCTGAACAGGATTTTGTGCACACTCTGAAGCATGGATTCCAAACTTTTGGGCAGAGGTATTCTATATGCATTCCCATATTAAATGGCAGGGACATAAATACAAAACATCTGATATCATTCATCCTGCACTACGAATCTAGATGCCGACAATGGTTCTCTGACCAAAGCAAACAGCTACAATTCATTAAATGTTACACATTGTTTTACAATATGTGAAGGTCAACTTAAGTCTTGCATAAAAAGGACTAAGAAAGGATCTTTTAGTAATTTATTTTCTGTAACAAATAGTTAAGACAAAATTTCATCTATAAATGAGGGTGTTGTGATAAACACACACAGCAGCATATTTTAACCAACACTAATTTCATCTCTCTGGAGATAAGGTCAGGTATGTGCTGTAAAACGTCAGGTAGTTGTCTGTATGTTTGAAGAACTAAGAAAAGCAAGGTCCCCTTTAGGACATCTGTTGGCATAGTGGCCCTTTAATCCACACTGAAAAAAAAAGAAGTACAATAAAATTCAATCTATAACGAATACCAAGCAATATAATATGCAAACTGGAGCATCAATGGTTTGAGCACCTAGACTAGTTTCAGCAGTTCATATGATCTCTGGCCGCTTTTTTATGATTTTCTATGTCTGAATCACTCAAAATCCCTACATGAAATAGTGGTGGAGGATGAATGATATTTAGAAACACATGTAATGTTTTTTATCAAATTGTCATGGAGAACATATGCCCTGCCTGGGGATCAAACTCGTGATCCCACAATCCATAGATCTGTGCTTTCTGTACTGAGCTTAGTAGGCAGGCTATCAAAGTTTCTGATGTAGAGTTCAGTGGGATGTTAAGTTTGACTGTCTGGTACGAATGGCAAAATTAAAGCAGGATAGTTTTCCGTAATGAACAGAATATTCAGATAGACTGGTTTTATTTATATAGGACTTATTCACAATTGCATGAAAAATTCTCATAAATGCAAACTGATAAAGTTGGGGAAACTTAAGCAAGTCAGACCCAACCAACTTACATGTATTCTCTTATACAAAAGTGAATAGCTTAGGTAAAAGGGCTGTGGTGATTTTCTGGTATGGCTCACAGGGAAACTTGTCTTTTTTAAAAGTTGATATTTCTTGGAGAAAATTTTGACTGAGGGTAAATGCAAATGCCTTCAAAATCCTTGTTAAAATGGAGTAAAACGCCAGTGTTGGTTCTGTATTAAAGTCAGATCATAGTTAGAGTAAAGGTTATCTACAAGTTACAGTATCTGTTTTAAAGTATTGGCGCAGCAGAGTCTGTTATCTGGCTTCTATGCATCACTTATTAAGCAAAATTTTCTTGAATACTTCATCTGGGAATCAGATAAAAATGTATTCCCACAGACGTTATCTGCCAGTAATTTAAGATTAACAAGAAATAAGTAGGTTTCTTGCTTGGCACTTAGCAATTGGAGGACAGTACTAGGAGTGGTCAGACAAGGTGGGATATCACATCACTTGTCTATTGCCTGATATTCCAGTGAGTGGCACTATAAAATTTGGCATTGTGCTCACTGCACAAATAGACACCATCATTTCTGACTGAAGTATCATTGAAAAAGACGCTAAACACAAACACAAACAAACACACAAGGAGAAATGAGTAGTTTATAAACAAACATACAAGAACACTTCAAAAAGAAACTTTTTTTAAAGAATCTTTTGTGATCCTAACAATATCAAGCCCTGATTTTCAGAGTTTTCAGCTTGTATCCATATGTAATTACATTCTATGTATAATGCCAGATTTTGTGATTCACACAATAACATATATAATTCCAAATCATATTATATAAAGAGAACATTTCAACAGAGACACTTACTTTAAAACATGTGACAAATTCTAGATTCTGATTTTGGTCATTATCAGATTTGAAGTTAAATCCTAGTCTAGGCTGACCTCTGTGTGCAAAAGTCCCTCTGCCATAGTGGGATCCACTGCCTGGTATCCCTGCACCGATACGAGTTCCTACAGGCTGTAACATACATATAAACATTATAGCCTCTGACCTAAACTCATTTAAACGACTAGAAACTAAAATATGTCCTTAGATCTATATCAACCAAAATACTGCTGAAATACAAAATGTATGTTATTAGCTGTAAAATAAGAACGGGCCACTAATTTGAATCTAGTACTCTTTCAAATATTGTATTTCTGAACTACGAAACCATACTTCTTAACTTCACATTTTTTAAAATCCATAAGGTCATCATTATTTGTGTGATCTTCTCAACATGTTCCTTTAAGATTGTAAATATTATGTGTATAGTTTTGAGCCCAAGATAGAATTCTATTTTTTCCAAAATCTTAGGTGGCTGAGAAAGATCCCGAGAGGCTTTCTAAGCATTTTTTTCAAAAACAGCAAGCACCTAGGTTACACCAGCAACCTTTTACATGTAAACCTGATGGATCCTTAAATGTAAATTCCGATCACTTCTTATACAACTGTTAAACTGTCGATGCAGGAGCAAGTGGTTCAAATTCAGCATCCATTTAACACTATGTCAAAGCGCACTCCCTTTATACACCATCAGCATGTACATGAAGTAAAGTTTTCACTAACCTTTATTTCGACTGTATTACCACTAGTTGTAATGACTGTAGATACTGAGGGGGCATGTAGTTTAGGACACTGGTAAGACTTGTGACCACTTTCCCCACAATTGTGACAGGTAACTGTTTGATGAAACTTCTTTGTTTTGTCATCTTGTACAGGTAAGTCATACCTAGGGCTGCAATGAAAAAATGCTGATTATACATTTTGAAATGAAGACATGCAAAATCATATGTGAGAGATATGGTTCTGCTTCTGCAACCAGTGCAGATCAAGATCAGCCAGAACATCCCTGCAAGCTGATCATGGTCTGCACTGTTCGCTATTCAGTCAGTAAATTTTCAGTGGACACCCCTTTGAATAATAGAGGTACTGCCCAAATTGAATAAAATGGACCAGTCCATTTTAGAAATGTACCATGGTGAAAATTAAAGCTGTTTAAGATTTCTATGAATAACTGAATACTTAGTAGTAGAAAGCAGAACATATAACAAGAGCTGTCCGTAAGACAACACAATTGACTTTTCTCAGATTGACACTGAATTAGAGCTTTTCCAGTAAAAGGAGCATGAATCTGGCAAATTTCTAATCAGATACTAGTAGTTAATAACTGTTTTAAGTTTAAAGTCAATAGCTTTGATAGTAACAAAGATATTGGATGTTATATAAAATTTTAACCAAAATATTCTAAGTTAAAAAGGTGCATAACTCTGTCTAAATTCAATTCAGAGTTATGGGATTGTTTCTCCTGGTGTAGACTGTGATAGTGAATGACTCCTTCAAGTTTCAAGTCAAAAGCTTTGATAGTAACAGAGATATTTGACTTCATCAAAAACTTTAACCAAAAAGTTCTAAGTTTAAAAGGGGCATAAATCTGTAAAATTCTAGTAAGAGTTATGGGGATTATGTCTCCTGGTGCAGATTGTGATAGTTAATAACTATTTCAAGTTTCAAGTCACGAGCTTTAATATTAACAGAGATATTTGACTTTATCAAAAACGTTAACCAAAGAATTCTAATATAACAAGAGCTGTCGGATGACAGCGCACTCGACTATTCGAAGAATTGATTGAAGAATGGGGTCAAAATATTTCCACAGATTTTCAGACAAAAGAAAAAAATGGATTAAACAAAAAATGTTCCTGTATTTGTGGATTTAGATTAGTCCTGGACTAAGTGGCAATGTGTGACCATGATGGCAAATATGTTATTAAGTCATATGTTAGGCAAAATATGGACTTGTATGAAAAATTTAACTAATTTCCAAGTCCAAAAAGGGTCATAATTCAGTCAAAATAGTTGACAGAGTTATGTACACTTGCCTACAGATGGAAATCATGTTGATATACTAGTGTTAAAAGTTTCAAAGCCACAGTTTAAATAGTTTTGACAAAAATTTCAAAGTCCAAAAAGGGCCATAATTCAGCCAAAATAGTTGTCAGAGTTATGTACTCTTGCCTACAGATGGAAATCATAATGATAAACAAGTGTTTAAAGTTTAAAAGCCATATGTCAAATAGTCTTGACAAAACATGGACATATACGAAAACAGAACCAATTTCCAAGTTCAAAAAGGGCCATAATTCAGCCAAAAAAGATGACAGAGTTATGTACTCTTGCCTATTGATAGAGACTATAATACTGAACAAGATATAAAAGTTTCAAAGCCATATGTCAAACACTTTACACAAAATATAAACAGGTACGAAAAACTTAACCAAGATTTCTAAGTCAGAAGAGGACATAATTCAGCCAAATTGCTTGATGGAGTTATGTACTCTTGCCTACAACTGGACATGGTGATGGTAAACAAGTGTTGAAAGTTTCAAAGCTTTATCTCGAAAGACTTTGTCAAAATATGAACTGGTACGAAAAACTTAACCAAGATTTCTAAGTCAAAAGGGGCCATAATTCAATCAAAATGCTTGACAGAGCTATGTACTCTTGCCTATAACTGGACATGGTGATGGTAAACAAGTGTTGAAAGTTTCAAAGCTTTATCTCAAAAGACTTTGTCAAAATGTGGACTGGTACGAAAAACTTAACCAGGGTGTGACGCCGACGCCGACACCGACGCCGTGGTGAGTAGGATAGCTCTACTTATTCTTCGAATAGTCGAGCTAAAAAGGGGCATAAATCTGTCAAAATTCAAGTCAGAGTTATGGGGATTGTTTCTCCTGGTGCAGACTTTGATAGTAAATCACTTTTTTAAGTTTCATGTCAATAACTCCAATAGTAACAGGGATATTTGACTTTATCAGAAACTTGAACCAACGCCGACCCTGGGGCGAATGCAACAGCTCTACATTTTCTTCAAAAATTTGAGCTAAAAACTTATCAAGAATTAAACACACTTAGTAATCATATACAGTTCAGTTTTTCTTGACAAACAATCCTAGGAAGAAAGAAATATTTATGTTCTACATAGGCTGTTGCTCACAACAGATTATTTACTAAGAAACTTGGAACAGGCACTTTTTCTTTAGAGAGTCCTAGAAAGAAGTTAAACTGCACAAATAGTTGTAAAAACTTACTGCATGAATTTACACTTTGGTCCATCTAAACAGAATCCACAGAGATAGTTCTGACAAATCAGTCGCCTTACATGACGGTTCTTACAGTTTGGTCCTAAAATGAAGATATTAAAACATTAATACTGAAACATAAGTACTGGTAACTATCATAATAACAGTAACAGTTTCTCTGAACATGCCTGTTTTCTATTGAATTTTTGTCCAAGTTTTTATGCTTGTAATAGTGTTGATTATGCAAAATGGCGGCTTAACAGTATCCCTGTACATTCCATCAATATTGTAATAGTTCCACCCTTTAGAGATTGTTTTCTATGTTCATATATGTAAGTTTCCTTCACTATGCCAGATCTCTGCCCCTGTAATTTTAGCCTGACAATCTCTAGACACTCTTCCATCCATTTATTTTTTTTTTTTTTTTTCATTTTCAGTATATTCCACTCAAGTTCCAGGAAAGTGTTCTAAAATTTTACGGGTAGTCTTCTTGAATTGTTTTACTGAGAAATTGTTCCAGAATCGTATTCTGAAATTTCAAAGCAGTCTTTTGAAATTGTTACACTGTGTAATCATTCAAGAAAAGTGTCCTTAAATTTCAGATTAGGCCTCTGGAAATGTTTTTCTATGAAATACTTCCCCGAAAGTGTTCTAAAATTTCAGGGTAGTCTTGTGGAATTGTTTTTACTGAGAAAACATTAAATTTTGTGAACAATGAATTTTAATGGTTTTGGCTAAAACAACTGTTTCATTGGGATATAAATATCTATATTTCAATTTATAGAAGATAAATGAACGGATATTGTATTTGTTTATTGGGTTAAATTTCATGCATTGATGCAACCATAAAATCTACGGAAATTACTCCCTTTATAAATATTCAAGATTTCATAGTGCCATTACATGGAATAAAATAGATAATTGTTCTACTCTGGAACCAACTTTTAGTTCTATTGTAAGACTTAGAGCATCCAAAGTGAATGGGAACAAAGAAAAGAAATTTCATTATTGCAACAATTTATCATGTGAATATTCTTTTTGCACTAGGTTTCATTTAGAACAGTGTAAGCATAGTCAAACCATTCCTGAACAATGTTCTATATTATGCCATTGTTTTAGCATCAGTGCATAGTAGTTGGAACTTGCAATGGAATATATACAATTGTTAAGTATCGTGCTTTTTATACTCTTACTATTTAACTGTAAGTCAAGTTCATACTAGTGCAGGAATTCATGTGCCAGTCTGACTACCAACTAGATAATCTTTTTTCATTTTTTATAATAATATACATTCTGACCAATCTTTTTCTTGGCCCGCAATTATCATTTGTTTTTAGACGGACATAATTATACAAAATTTGAGTAGCCTCAAGGAATTATCTCCTGTAAACAAAACACAGGGTCTGAAAACAGACTATTACCATGCCAGAGACAACCTGATCCCTGTAAAAGATGTGAAAACTCCTTCAAAGAAAACTTGTTAGCAGACAAACAAATTTCAAACGTTTTGTCTTTTTTCTTATAAAATTTGCCTGCCCCCTGAATCAAACTCGCAACCAGTGGATTGTGGAATGTTCATTCATATGACATTGACCATTCAGCCACAGAGGCCCCCAGAAAATCTGTAAGGTTACTAAGTCACTCACCATGCCTACAAAATCCTCTGTCATACCATGCACAATCTTTAACTTTCTGTTCAGGATCAATGTGTAGAAAAGGACATTCCTTATTGTTACACTGACCTGAAAAAATGAAACATGACAAAACAATGCATATAGTTTCAAACTTTTTCATACCCAAGCCAGTTATTTTATTTCAATACACATGTACAATAAAACCTAAACTAACCCTTACCATGCTGGACACGACTGATTCTGCCTTTGCTACTAGTGCAGATACATTATGTATGATGAGTCATGCAGTCTGATCATGATCTGCACTGTTTGCCATTCAGTCAGTATCTTTTTGGTATGCACCCCTTTTAAAAGTTAATGGTACTGTCCAAACTGAAAGATGGACAAGTTCATTATAGAAATTTAACAGGGTAAGGGTTAAACACCACCTGTACATAGAGGCCACTTGATTCTAAAAACCATTGGTCCCATTTCTTGATTTGAAAGAAATGTACAGTCTCTACATACATTGTACAAACTGGATTTTTTACTCTCTTTGATCGAGCTTTTATATAGTTTAATCTGTATTTATTTCCACAAATTGTATATACAAACATGAGTACTATATTTAAATTAACAAAGTTTGATAAAAAGACATACATCAATCAAAATAGTACAAACAAACAAACAAAGAAATTTTTAATCGAATGGATTGGAAAACAAGCTACTTAAAACTTATATGAATTCCGCTTTTATATAGGTCTGACTTTAATCAGGGTTTCAGAAATCTGTAAATTCTTGTCTGGTAGCCCGAACATTTCGGTTTATTTGGAAATAACCATTAACCCTTATCATGCTGGCACAACTGATTCTGCCATTGCAACCAGTGCAGATCATGACTAGCCTGCACATCTGTGCAGTCTGAATATGATTTGTACTGTTCGCCATTCAGTGGGTATCTTTTTGGTAAGAACCCCTTTTAACAGTTAATGGTACTGTCCAAATTGAAAGATGGACAAGTTCATTGTAGAAATTAAGCAGGGTAAGAATTAATGACTAAAGAAGTTTCTGTATGGTCAGATTTTTACACATTTACACTAATCATTGTTTATATTATTACTGTACAAGGATTGCTTCTTGCCCCTGTTAGATTTTGTATTAGTTTTTCAGTTCTCTTTTGTTTTAAGAATTCTTCTTAAGAAGCAGTGATCTATAAACTTATATACATGTTTTTAATTGACAAATTAAACTGTAGCTAGTTATATAATTGGTTTATAATTATTTGCAAGATACATGGTAAAATTCTGTTTTTAATTGTAAAATTTTGTCATGGACTGTAATTGTAATAAACAACAAAAGAAAAAGTTTATTGATAATACAGAAAGTAAGGTAAAAGGTTCTTTGAAGATTAAAAAAGAAAGAAAATAATGAACTACAGACTTACCGTATTTGCTAAAAAAGAAGCACTCAGGCATCTTGGTCATGTCAAACTCGTGCAAGAATTCGCAGTCGTCTCCCTTCTTACACAGACCTCTTAGCCAGTGTTTACAAACCACAGTTTTCTCCCCTTTAATGTGTCTAAATGGACAAGCTGTGGCCTTGCTGCACCCTACTGGTGTCAGGAAAAATGTACATATTGCTGCCCCAGATTCTAAAACAAAAAACAAAATGTGCCATCATCCATTATGTTAATATCTCACCTCAAGCAAATTTATTGAATTAAAGTAAATAGTCAAATAATTATGTGTTTGCAAATTGTGTGTCATCAGGTTTTAGAAAGATCTTATGGACTGAGGTATTGCAAATGTGTAGTCATTCTGATTTGACTCCCTAGTGCATGGTAGCGAGCAGAGCAAACTAGAGCTATCACTACAGGTGATTAATACCATCAGATGCAGCTTTCTTTCACAGAAAGATCGAGGAACATGGTCAAGCATTTTAATAAACTATTGGAATAATTGGTGTGTGTATTAGGTTGCTTTTATGACATGTTGCTCAGGCACGAATAGTAAGGATGTCTACTATACAGCTCAAAGCATGAAGGCATGTCACATTCGACTGGCGAGAACTCTAGATGATAATTCACATAAATCTGTAAATATGCCACTTTCCCAGCCCAGTTAATAGCAATAACCACAGAAAAGATCATTCTTACAAACACCTGATTCAGGATTTCCAAAAAATTTGACCACAACAAATTGGTATGTTCGCATTTGCTTTTTAAACCCAGCTTATTGTGTTGCGTAGAGGGTATCTTAAATACTTACTGATTTTTAAGAGACTGGAAATTATAGACTGTTTTCCAAAGTGAAAGTACCATATATCTAAAATTTCATTTTAATATTTTAACTGAATGGCTGTGTAATCTCTCTAAATTTACTAAGAGTCTAAGAAATAAGGGAAATCTTCCTTTGTAATAGATAAATAAGTCCTACAGGAGAGATTGTGTGTGTATACAAAGCTGTATTATTTTCTTTTTTAAGAACTGATAAGAAGAAACTGACTGGGTGGGCTTACGCCAAACATCCATGTTTTTTGTAAAAAGTGATGATTTTCTAATGGCCTAAACTTTCTTCTTAAGACACAAAAAAGTAGTGGTTGTTGATACAGTTTAATTAGTCCTAAATATAAGACCTGACTAAACCTTTCACATCGAGTGTGAAGGAAAATCATAAATGTGCTTTATGGCAGCAATTAAAAGTCATTTGTTATTAATTATCCGATTAACAAATCCAGTATCATTGAGTATGCAGCCCGTTGAAAATTTGAATAGTGGCACAGTAATAACCGAGGGTATTCTGGATGTAAACATGATTTCCGTATTAGAATCATTTTTGAAATGAAATTTATCTTTTTTCCATCCCATACAGAGAAATCATAAATGTCAATAAACTTACATTTTTCAGAAGAGAAATTTAAAATTTATAAGGATACGAATTGAAAATATATTCAATTATGATGAACAGGGATTGAATTTAACTTATTTTCCCACTAGCAATTTTTTGCTAGTGCCATTTTTTTTCCACTAGCAAAATGGTTGGTTCCACTAGCAATTATTTAAAGGCTGTTTACGTACTATATTTATCAAGTTGTTTTATTGTTTGGTTTCATATAAAAGTTTTATGCTCAGCTTAGTTTCCCAATTTTTCACGGTTCAATCAGGCCGGGACTTTCTGGTTTCGGAAGAAGGAGTCAATGTACTTGATGATTCTTTGGAGTTTTGGCTAGACTCAGAAGTTTTAGGTTATTTCAGGTCACTGCCAGTGGTGTTGCTAGAATTTTCGGTGTCTGCGGGCCTTTGTTATTTTCTCTCCATTTTCGCAGTTGCGAATCACCAACCAAAACGGAAACAAATATCGTATAGACGCTTACATAAATATCCGATAATTACATTGTTGTATAAAGCTACAAGCAGTTAAGTGATTATTGGTAGAATAACTACCCCAAAGGAGTTTTTAAAGAGCAACTGATTTGTCGATTTTCGAATGTGATTGCAAAAATATTAGAGTGCCATGATTTCCTACTCACATTTTCTTATTCTTACTCGAATTTTGCCAGTTAGCGACCGCTAAATTCGATCCCTGATGAAAACAAATTTATCAAAAGGCAGTGGCTAGGATTATGGTACCGTAATCCTAGTCTCCAATTCTTGGATTACGAAAGGTCCGTATTCCTAGACAACACTACGGGGATAGGCTAGGATTATGGAAGTATTTAACAGGCATCAAATATATGTTAGGACATGCATTCATTTTTCCTTGGTTTGCATAAATGTTTGCCATTATTGATGCCTACAGTCCCAATCCCAGTAATGAGTAACAATTAGAATTCCAGCAAAACACCAGTTTTCCCATACTGCTATCAGGGACTCCTCTGGGCCTCAATGTTGTAGCCACTTTTAATTGTCTCGAATAAATCACAGCATTATTCAGCCGATAAAACAAAAGTTTGCTGAAATCTATAATGGCAAGATCAACTGCATTGACATCACTCATTAAAATCCGTTCATATAGTGGTGGGCAAAACAATGTTTTTATGGGATTGGAATTTCAAAATTTAACATTTTCACTGGATTTACAAAATTTATTTATTTATTTTTTTGGTGGGTTTAACGTCGCACCGGCACAATTATTGGTCATATGGCAACTTTCCAGCTTCGATGGTGGAGAAAGACCACAGGTGCCCTTCCATGCATTATTCACTACGAGCGGGCACCCAATTTTCTAAATTAAAACAATTTTGAAATACTTACAATTTTCATATTTTAGAATTCATTTTTTTTATGAATTACTGTTTTAAATGATATTTAATTTCAATAGCGGCAGCAGTGATCTCAAATTAAATGATTTCACAGTAATAGTCAAAATTAATTAAAGAATTGCTGTTTTATAAGCTTTCCATTCATCAAAAAAAATTATTTGTAAATTTGTGTTTTAAGAATTAAAGTTTAGGCCGTTAGAAAAACAACACATTTTACAAAATAACAAGGATGTTCGGCGATCAATGTTTTATCATTTCTAAAAATAGAATATCAATGGACTTGTATACAAACACTTCACTCATTTTATCGACTGAAAAATCAGTAATCTATTCGAGACGCTGAAAAATATACTTTGGTATGTATTCACACAATATTTTATTTACAGATAAGTATTGATATCTTAAGTAAATAACAGTTAAAACTGTTTAAAATCATTACTTATTTATTAAGAAATCAATTACCGGACAGCCAGAAAATCTCCTGAGGATTTGCTAGCTGTCCATATGGTAGAACTCAGGCTAGGCGTCAGGATGGCTGGACAACCCTGTTTGGAATGGAAGTGGCTATTCTTACGGTCCTGTAGGAATAGCCTCGCAGGCTATTCTTACGGCTCCCCCGTAAGAATAGTGAAAAGCCTGCAGATGTCTATTCCTACTGCTCTCATTTGACTGATATAATTTCACCCAACTTCTTTACTTTTCCGGTAAGGAAATCCAGAGAAGACGAAAAAAGGGAAGTGATTGCCCCTAGTATAACACTTTCCATTTGTTACATAAACAAACAATTTTAATACAACGGATTTACCGTAAGTGTAAAATACTTATTTAACTTGAAATTTGTCTTCTAAATAAATCGGAAAACGATTTTTGGTTGTACAGATGTAGATGTAAATACATACGTTATTAATATTGAAACACTAAAGAATATTGACCAAGTGTTTTCAATTAAATCAGTTAGAGAATTATTGAACTATGTTTCGTGTATATGCATGCACATTTTTCACAACAGCACAAATCTCTTACCACTCTAAACACGTTTATTGCCCTTTAATTATACTTGACGTTTGTCACACATCAGTTTGACATGTTTGCATCAATTCAGACCTGATATTTTATTTGTAACACAAAACTAGCCTGCGATATGGGACCATAAGAATAGCCACTTCCATTTGGAATACAGTTACTTGAACACAACAGCATCACTGAATGGTTTGTAGAAAGGGAATAATAGCATATTTCACTGGTCTAGAGACAAATGGCAGAATGCGTATATCAGATTTCCTTAGAATTATATAAAGTGATAGGCACAGTGAATGCATTGTCCGAATGTTTCGTTATCCGAAAAGTTTTTACTACACAACATATACTTACTGTCCATTCCAGGGAATGGCAAAGGCATAGAACCAAGCTGATTATTGAGAGCAATCTCAATATCAAATGTAATATGTGAAACTGGTGCAACAACATCCTGCATTATGGCAATTTTACGATTTTTAAGAATAAATAAAAGAAAAAAGTGCGTCCGGTGAGGAGCGGTCTAAACATCTAAATATTGCTTTCGTCCCATTTTCATCCATCCACGTAGTAAAAAGCACCAACGCAGTGTTGCTTCCCCTCACTGATGGTATTTTGTTTTTGTTGGGTTTAACGTCACACCGTCACAGCTATAACAATACAATACAATACAAATTTTATTTAAGGATGTACGAGCGTTTTTTTTTTTCAGGATATCCGCCATTTTGAAAAATGTTTCTTCAAATATTGCTTTCTAACAAACGTTTTGCCAAAAAATAATGCTAAATGATTAAAATATGGCTAATAATGTACCATTTAACCAAATATATTATGCTTTTAGCGGAAAAAATATTTTCACCTTTATTTTTGGCTAGCATTTGCCTAAAATTCATTTAAGATTTACAATGGGGTAGGGGTAGGTAATTTCAAATATATATTAAAGTAGATCAGGTTTGGTTTTGATATTTTTCTGATTGATACATATACTGTTAAGCTATAAATAAAATAAAAGTTTTCAAGACAGCACTTTATATTATCTAGAAAATATAAATTAAAACAAAAAGAACCAAATATATCAAAATTCACCACTTTTCAACAGTTTTTTCTTAATAAATCTCTTAGATGCATGTTGACCCCAACTTTTTTTCTTTCCATTCTGAAGAATTTTTGTGTGTCATTAATGCTGCAAAATATTTTGAAAATCTTAAAGTCAGAATTTTTTTGTAGATCTAAATACGTTTTTTCCATTGAAAATAAAGTGGGTGGGGTAATTATGTCAACATGTAAAAATTAAAGAGATTTGTTAGTGACATTTATTCTTATATAATACTGACATCACCATATATTCATATTAACCTGTAAGACCCGAAATCCCTATAAGATTAAGTAGGATATTAAATGTTTTATAAAGTACCAACATTTTTTCAATTTTACAAAATTTCAGAAATACGTAAACAGTGGGTGAAGAAAATACCCTATAAAATTAAAACGAGTTCGGTGACCTATGTTTTTTCTGCTCTTGTTTGTCTTAGAAACTAATGTTCTTCAAGCTCACAGGGTATGAAAAAATTCTTAACGTTAGAAAAAATTCGTACATCCTTAAAGTCGGTGCATATATATAAACAGGAATTTTTTTCTATGTATAGCTATTTACCGACATATAGTTATACTGGTACTGATGATAAACCCGGACAGAAAATGAGGGCTTTTTTTATCTGTAACTTTCTCATTTCTGGAAATTGGTATCAATGGTTGTTATCAAAATAAAGGTTAACATTTGCTGAAAAAATGACATAATTGAAATTTATATTTAGTAAGCAAACTCACACGAAGTGAGGCCCTGAAAGGGGTATGTAAAATGGGGACTGTATGAACGTTGACTGATGATAAATTCAACCACTTTGTCATTTACAAAATTTTCCCCAAAGTATCATATTGAAACTTCCCCAAAAATGATGCAACAGTCATTCCGGATCAAGTAATGAAAAGTGACCCAATGTCAGGCCTAATCATGTGTTGACAGTGAGCATGTGCAAAAACATCCTCTTCCCCAGTAATGTTTGGATACATATTTTTAAGCAGATAAATGTAAGTCATTTATTTATACAGAATATGTACCAATTTTGTTTTTGTTTACACCAGTTGGTGTTGTAAGTGATTGCTATTAGACGGGGTGTTCAATTAGATTTATATAAATAACCGATTGAAATTGAATAATTCGATAATGGTCGACTTTATCATCTGTCCGAGTTTATCCTCAGTACCACCCAGATAGCAGACATGCGTTGGCCCAACGTTGGGCCAACTGCAGACTCTTCGTTGGCCCAACGAAGATTTCCAACGTTGGCCCAACGCCATTTTGCTAATTGGCGCAACGTTGGCCCAACGGTTGGTACACCGTTGGCCCAACGACTGGAATCCTACACTTATCGTTGGCCCTCCATTGGGCCAACAACTGGTATCCTGAACTTATCGTTGGCCCTCCAATGGGCCAACAGCATTTTTTCGTCTATCATGGTTGGTCCAGCGTTGGGTCAACGCTATCCCAACGATTACGAAACTAAAAAAAGACTAAAACTAGCATTATTTAGTACGTATTTTATTTTCAGATAGTTGTGATTTTGTTAAAGTTTGACAAAAAGAAATCTAACATTTATTTAAAGTTTGTTTGCAATTTTCCTGAAGAAATATAACAGAACATTTCATCAATACAACATGTCAAATATTGATTCCAGCCTTTTACAAATCTAGATATTTTTCTTTTTTTCAGTCACTGATTAAATTCTACTAAAGTGAATTACTGTCTGTATATTAACTCATTATATATCCAAGTTCTGTTTGATTGTTTTCTTTTCTCACTGAAGTTGCTGCTTTCTTTTTTTTTATTCTTGTTTTTTCTTGTGCACCACAGTGCAAGGCACTCCATTATTACTCTCTTGAACAGCACCCTGTAAAAAACAAAAATCATAATGTTGATTAAACCATCTACGTCAAATTGATAACCATAACTAAAGAAATGTACATAAACCGCTGGACATAAACTTGCGTAAAATGTATGAAATTTATTTTTGTCACTATTTAACCGAGAAAAATATGCTAGACTTAACGAGAATATGAGTTATTTTATTTAAAGAATTTAATACTTAACACAAGTGCCATCCGCCAGCTTTAGATAAAAGTATTTAACATATGTTCAAGTCACATGGATATTACTTTCATACAGGATAAAATTAAGAAATTCTCTGTAAGATTCCACAACTTTATCAAAAAATATTCAAAAACTTCTACTTACAGTTTATAGCTGGTAGACCGGGTTTTGGTTAACTCTAGATCTGTCACATGTATAATAGTTTCATTTACTTCACATACATGCAGCTAGAAATCTGGCCTAGAGAGTAAAATTAACCACATTTTTTTTGGATTTCTTGCATAACCCGGGTTAACGAGAGTTCATGTTCTGGAATACTCAACAGATTTATTGTAAACTTTTTATGACTGTATAAAATTAGATATTTGTTATAGAGTTTGTAGTGTTTTTTTTTTCTCAATATTTTTTTTCAAGGTAGTAGATTTGAAATAGTTTAAAATGCCATTACGGCTGCAGATAAGTTTTAAGTTTAATTAGCCCAAATTTAACTGATTACGAATTGGTGCAGAAAAGTATTTAATTATTAATTAAATATTGCATGTTACACATACACAACGTGTATACCAGTAGGGGCTTGTGATAAAACAGTCACCTGTAAAATATATAATTATTATATTATTACTTCTAATGGGCCAACGTTGGGCCAACGATGTTTTCTCTGTATAAGTCTTTCTCTGAAAATCAATATTGGGCCAATGCAGAGATATCTGTGACTGAAATTCAAAGTTGGTTCAACGTTGGCCCAACAGCTGTATTTACAATACTTATTAATCATTGTTGGGCCAACAGTGGCCCAACAACGATTATCCTTTGACGGTTTTCCGTCGTTGGCCCAATGACTTCATGTTTACAGGGCAGTAGGTGATATGGCGAGTTTATACTAATATATTTTAGCCTGATTGTGGTGAAAGCTTTAAGCTTATTTGAACCACTCTTGAGTCCGCTTCCTGGAAAAACCAGTACTGGTGGCATATGAGAAGTCATAGTCGTGATCCCAATGGGGCTCGAACCTACGACCCCTGGGTTGAGCGGCCGGCACCCTAACCACTAGACCTCCACTCCCCTTTTTCCAGCTTTTCATGGTGGAGGAAGGCCAACATAACCATAAACATGCTATTCACCCCTGTTATTATCTTTTAAATCACTCCCACGCTTGACGCGCACAAAAATGTCTAGGTCTTTGAAAAGCGTTAGACAATAAAGGAAGATAAATAGGTAGGTATGACCCTCCAGACATTATTTCTTCCTGGGCAGGTAGAACCTGGGTGGAACCAGCGGCCTTCTGTAATTCAGCTGGTTGGCTTTCTCACATAAAAAAATCTACGCCCCAAGCTACGCTCGAATTCACATTGGTTAGGTCAGCGATTTTTACCACTAGGCCACACGGAAGCTCTTTCACTTACTGGTACAGGAGACTTTCGAGGGATCTACTTTTCAGATTTTATTTACTTCACAACAGTGTTACGGCCGTAAAAAGTCGCCCCGACTTCATCTCAGTGTTGTTATATTTTCTGGTCCTTCGGGAGCATTGATTTCAACTCATTTAGATTTGAAGATTGAATACTGCTTAAGCCGGTGCTAGGGGGCGTGGGCAGTGTTGCATTTTCCATTACTGCTCATGAACAGACTCAATCAAACCGAGTCTGCAATTTTCACTGTTTGCCTTGTTCTCGGTGCTTCCGAGGGATCTACCTTTCAGATTTTTCTGTTAGTCGAGCATAAATACACAACACACGCATGCACACACTCTCGCACACAAACACAGCATGATTAAGAAATAGTGAGCTTTTGATTTGAAGCTGCACATTATGTACCAAACATGTGTAATAAATGATATAAATACCTAAGCAATAACAACAAGCATCGCTAGTTTACACTAGTTTATTTTAGGTTTGCTTGTGAAACAAGTAAAGTTATGAAATAAAACATAATATAAAACAAATAAATTATTCTCCACACCTCAATCATTTCTGGTGGCATAGATCTTCGCCACAAGGGTTTGAGAGATGGGGAGCTATTTTTCCTACTGAGTGCCAAGGAAAGGAACTATTGGTACGATTGTGTAAAGCCTTTGGTATGACGCTGACGGTAAGCAAACCCATGACCCCCGGCACCCAGGCCAGAAGCTCTACTAAATGTTTCCAAGAGCTACATGGCTAATGGATAATGTTACATCACTGCTCATAATACATTTATGTAGTAAAATGTAATTGTTTAATAAAAATGTTTGTTTTTCCTATGTATTAGGTGATAGGCTTTTATCTTCGACCATACTGCTGTCGAACCTATTTAGTGTTGACCGCCTGTGCTTTCTTTCATGGGCTCTTACACACTTCTGCCAGTTGTATGTTCCATCACAGCTATTGCATAGAAATAATTCTGCAATACAAAGACTACAATTTAGCAAACGTATTACATTGTGTTTCAACAACATGATTTATGTTTATAAAAAGGTTAAGAGTGAAAACGTTTTGTTTGAGTCTTTAAAAATGCCAGCACTATTGGAGTAATTATCTTTTGGCATGTCATCTGTGAATATGCTCAAAACAATCAGTTACCTTTCTGAAACGAGAAATTCTGAACCACTACACCAGTGTGTTTGTAAACACTGAAGCTTAACCATTGATTTTGGACGCTAAACCTTTGATGAAATCCAAATCTGAGTTTTGATATATGTTCATTTGGCATCAGACAGATAGCTTTGATGGTATGTTTTAAAAAAGAAACATAGTTTATGATAAAAGTGTATATGTCAGTGAATATTTTGAGAAAAGTACAGAAAATGCACTGAACCATATCCTACGATATCAGTATTCGAATCATTTGACAAGCATATTCATTTATTATATTTGGAATATTTGTGCAGCCGCAAACACAGGTGTTACAAAAAGTGTGTGGCAGGTTTATAGCAATTTTTAAAACATAATATTTAGGAGAAGTCACCTTTTTGTGTAGTGCTGCCGTATTTGGTGCATAGGTAAGGCTCAGTGCGATTCCCTCTCCCACCTCCCCTTGAGGAACTCAGAAATTCCAGCAAGCATTTCACATCGCGCCGATGTCGGACCGATATGGTTTTCTATACTGGCACGATATCGGCGACATGGGCAGCGCAGGTCAATGACTACCAATCCAAAAAAATAAAAAATAATAATAATAATAATAATAATAATAAACAGGGGAATAACTATGAATTGTATCATAGCTCGGTGTTTTTTCTTAACAAATTTGGTGCAGGTAATTCGTATACACTGAGTACAGGGTGCAGGTATTTAATACCCGCACGCTAGTTACCGCACTGTTGGATAGGAAAGTATGCCAGCTGTCTGGAACAGTAGACAGCGAAGTGTATTTTATTGATTTTCTGCTCTAGCATTGTTTTTTTTTTTACCTGGGCTTAACACAAATTTTGTAAAGCAAAGATTTTAAGTACTCACTGAACAGCTGTATATGGCAATGTGGAACGCCTACATCTACCATATATGGATGGCTATGATACAAAACAGAAAGAACATTAAAACTCTCGGGTAAACGATTTATACTCGGGGGCTACTCCCCCTCGTACAAATCGTTTACCCACGAGTTTCAATGCTCTTTCTATTACTAGGTTAATCGTACACCTGGGAATAAGGTAATGCTTATAGTCCGTTCAATTTTATCAATAATTTAAACAAATGCAATATATGAATAAGTCTTTTGTAAGATTTTAGAATTTTTGTGCCCCCCTCCCCCCACCCCATGAGTGGAGGGGGCATATAGATTTGGTCTTGTCCGTGCATCCGTGCGTTCGTCCGTCAGTCTTAATCATGATATGAACTTGCGCACCTCCTATTTTTCATCTGGCTCCGCCCCCTATTTTCAGAGTTATGGCCCCTGAAATAGTCAAAATGCACATTTTCACCTTGTGACATGCCTAGCTCAAAACATATTTGATATAGATTTATGAAACCTTGCATGAGTCTTGATTATGAAATGAACTTGCGCTCCTCTTTTTTTTTCATCTGGCTCCGCCCCCTATTTTCATAGTTATGGCCCCTGAAATAGTCAAAAATGCACATTTTCACCTAGTGACACGCCTAGCTCAAAAAGTATTTGATATAGATTCATGAAACCTTGCATGAGTCTTAATCATGATATGAACTTGCGCACTTCCTATATTTCATTTGGGTCCGCCCCCTATTTTCAGAGTTTTGGCCCCTGAAATAGTCAAAAATGCACATTTTCACCTTGTGACATGCCTAGCTCAAAAAGTATTTGATATAGATTCATGAAACTTTGCATGAGTCTTAATCATGATATGAACTTGCGCACCTCCTATTTTTCATTTGGGTCCGCCCCCTTTTTTTAGAGTTATGGCCCCTGAAATAGTCAAAAATGCACATTTTCATCTTGTGATGCACCTACCTCAAAAAGTATTTAATATAAATGGTTAAAAATTTGCATAAGTCTTTTTCATGATATAAACTTGCATACCTCTAATTTGGCTGGCTCCACCCCCTATTTTTAAAGTTATGGCCCCTGAAATAGTCAAAAATGCACATTTTCACCTAGTGACACGCCTAGCTCAAAAAGTATTTGATATAGATTCGTGAAACCTTGCATGAGTCTTAATCATGATATGAACTTGCGCACTTCCTATATTTCATTTGGGTCCGCCCCCTATTTTCAGAGTTTTGGCCCCTGAAATAGTCAAAAATGCACATTTTTACCTTGTGACATGCCTAGCTCAAAAAGTATTTGATATAGATTCATAAAACTTTGCATGAGTCTTAATCATGATATGAACTTGCGCACCTCCTATTTTTCATTTGGGTCCGCCCCCTTTTTTTAGAGTTATTGCCCCTGAAATAGTCAAAAATGCACATTTTCATCTTGTGATGCACCTACCTCAAAAAGTATTTAATATAAATGGTTGAAAATTTGCATAAGTCTTTTTCATGATATAAACTTGCATACCTCTAATTTGGCTGGCTCCACCCCCTATTTTTAAAGTTATGGCTCCTGAAATAGTAAAAAATGCACTTTTTCACCTAATTATGTGCCTAGCTCAAATTGTATTAGATGTAAATTCAGGAAACCTTGCTGTCGTCTTTATCGTGATGTGACCTTGCACATTTGGCATTCCTCTTGAGAATCATAGCTGTTATTACAGAGTTATGGCCCTTGAAATAGCCAAAATAGGGGATTTTTTTGTTGTGATACTCATAGCTCAAAAAGTATAGGGCCTAGAATAATGAATCCTTTTCATAAAATGTCTGTTGAGGCTATACCCCATTAAGACTGCAAACATTTGAATTATTGCCCCTTTTTTGTGACAAATGTACCAGTGGGGGACACACCCTGTGTCCTACACATTCTAGTTACTAGAATGTATTACACATTCTGACAATATTTGCTACATTTGATGTGAGTTAAAAAGTTCATTTGCAAGCAGGTGGACATATCATTCACTGGAAAAATACTCAAATAAGGTAATACTATTCACATTTTCTTCATCCAGTAGTTTAATGGAACTATGACAGTTTAGAAGGTTACATTCAGAATTACACCATAATGTTATAATGGAAGTATATAGGAGAACAATTGGTGGTATTTAACATGCAACATTGCTAAAAATAATAATAACAATAATAATAATAATAATAATGGCAATGTTAATAATGATAAAAATAACAACAGCATCATCTTCGTCATCAACAACAATAACAATCATACTCATAATAGTACCGGTAATAATAACGATGATTAAATATAACTTAAGAATTCAAACATCATTCTTTGTCAAGTTGTAAAAAGTGAAAAGGAAATTCCGAAATAAGTATCATATAATTTTTTTTCCATAAAACAAAAGGATATGCATGGAATTCTAATTAAGTTTTTTGTTGCTGTTTTTTGTTTTTAAATGATGCGGGTGGAACGGCAATTCCTTGAACAATTATACAAGTTTATTATGCAATCGGCGTAGTAACTAAACGCTAAAGAAACATATATATCTGCTAACAACTTAATATTTGTCATGAATTATGAAAAATTAATACACGGAGTTTATGTAAACGTAAATTAACATGTTGATTTGTATTAACAGTACTCTGCATTAGGTCTAAAATAGAACATACTTATTATGTACATCGTATAGCTAAACACACTAGAAATGTATATAACCACTAAAAACTGGAAAATGAAAAAGTTGAAAGAAATATTCTAGTCAATGAAATAATAGGAAAGGAGACAAATTTGGTCCAGATTACGTCACATATGGCGTTTGGTATGGGACTTGCATTTTATTACTGTCTCTCCAAAGAAAAAATCTATAAAAACTTATCATCTAAACGTTCCTTTATCTACAAGAGTTTTTTTTTTGTGTGTTTTTCTTTTTCGACAAAAAATGAGAGCACAGAAATGTACAGAAATGAGAGCATTTTGCGGATATTTATAGATCATCTCTCATACAAAAGTAGTAAAATGTAAAATAGTAAAAAGTGTTTTTGAGCAACATACACTAAAAACAAATCAAATGTACAAGGTCCTTCATCAGAAGCATACTGAAACTCAACCAAGTAAACTTTCAGCAGGCTCGATTTGATAAAGTCTATGAAAGCTGATTGTTTTACAAGAATTTTAAATATAAAACTGTTTTTGAAACGATATATGGAAACTTCTAAAGTAGTAAAAGATATATAGACTGCTTCCAAATAGAAAGCGACTAGAAATTTAAAATGAATAGCTTTCCCCTACTGATTCAGTCGCATTCTCCGAGTCATCACTGCTGCAAAACTTAAATCTGAAACACAAATTACATCAGTGAAATTTGTTATTGTTCAAAGTAGTTATTGTTCAAAGTACTTTTATAAATAAATTACTTAAGGCTCACAGCGTTTTATTTGATCTGAGGGAAAACTGAATCAGCAAAGTTGGTTACAACTTACTCGTAACCATTATTTATACTGTAAGCTTTCAAAAAGTTACAGTTTTGAACACCGACCAAAATTCTTGATTTCTCTTGATGAAAACACATCAGTTGTGGCTCTACGATACCGTCTTTTTCTGACAAAACAGACCTGAATACTTTATCTTCTAGTGAGAAAATAAATACGTTGTTTGAGTCCATTCCACAAATGAATATTTTCCCGTCTGAGCCCACACATAAACTGTGTGCCTTTGTTAGATCTTTTAGCCCATGGACGATTGCATTATCTTCGTTCTCTATTTCAACCAATCCATTCTCTTCATCGGCAACGAAAACAATATGATCTAAAACGACAACGGATCTCGGGCTTCTGAGACTGCAGGTAATGGTGTTAACTTTAATTCCTGACAGTGTATATATTTCAACGAATCCTTCCTCGTTTTTCTTCATACCACCAACGCACACGTACAACTTTTCGTCCTTGTGATATATACCACTGCACCGGTTGCTGACCATGAAGGAAGAGCACACTTTCATTTCATCTTGTACCCAGATCAACTGAACTTTCTGCTCATTCCACATTGAAACGGCGACTGTTGTGGAATTTACAGTGCATATACTCCAAGGTATCGCAGAGACATGTAAAATACTCGACAATTCATATGATTCGTTTAGCTTTTTAATCGAGCGATTTTTACAATCAACCAGCAGTATATGTCCAGTGGTTATGATACAAGCGCCGGAAATGTCACAGACAAATTGTTCATTTTCAGAGGTGACATCAACTTGTCTATGTAAAGAGATGAAACCTGTATCAGACCTCAGCTTCTCTGTGTTTACATAAACCATTTTCCCGAGGGAATCAATACCCTCCAGCTGCTTTTTAAGATTCTTGTTTGGTTTGAAGTAGAGCTGATCCACAGTTGGCATGTCCGTCATTGCCCGCTGATGTAGATCACCTGCATCTTTCAGATGATGTTGTATCTGTATCAAGTTAATGAATAGATTCGACAAGTTGTTTCTTCCAACGGTCAACGACTTCTCACTTCTCTCCAGTGTTTGAATAGCATACTCAATATCTTCACTGTGTGCCTCGGTTTTTCTAATAAATTTTCCTGTAGTTTCATTCATTTCTTGTAGCAACTGCGTCTCTATGTTTTCAAAATGTTCTTGAACCATCTGTTTTTCATCTTGTATGATTTCCTTTCCTGAATTTATCTGTAACATCAATTTGTCTCTGACTATTTTCTTTTCTTTCTTTTGAAGAATCAGTTTCGATTTTAGATCATTCAGTCTTGCCCGAACATCAACAACTTTTGTATTGACGTCAATATCTTGTGCAGCTGTTGGTAAGTAAGTCATGCCCTTGCATGAACTGAAATTATACACGGTAATTTTGTTTTGTAATTATATTATCCTTCAGCAGTATATTTTTCGAAATAAATCATTGAATGTATAATGAAATGTCTGCGCTAAATTGCTATCATGTATTGTATTTTATCATAACAGAATAAGGTGCCACGAGAAACATTCTGCAAACAATTGTCTTACTAAAGCATGATCATATTAAATAACAAAAGTTACTTTCTGGTCGTTACTCAAAATGAATCTATTTCCGGACAATGACTTGATGTATTGAAAAACAAGTTACAGATGACTTTTTGTTGGAACTGTATTTGAGTTAAAGTTATTTTTTAATGAAGCATAGTAAAATACATAGGATAAAAGACATATTTCAAAACTACAAACCCGTGTTTTACTGTCATACAGATGATACAACAGACGTCATTATGTTCTTTACAATACATCTCCAGTAATTTACCATGATGAATCGTGCATTTCAAAGTCGGCAACGCTGGTACTTCTTCGCCAGCTGGTAGAGTACCGGCTTCATCGTTGATGTCTACTACTTCATGCAATGTCATCGCTGCAAATCTTTTATGTTGATTGAAACATGCGTCACACAAATAGTTGCTACAATCCTTGCAATACCTCGAGGCTGAAACGTTTCTATGCTCCAATGAACATGGTGAACAGAGAAACTCATGGTGTTCGTCTGAACCGGTGCAAACTAATTCCACTGTACCCTTTTCAATTGTTCCAGTATCCATCCTTGTAATTATGTGTTGAGAACAATATCTACGTATCAATATACATTCAAATCTACATTATTAACTGTTTTACTGCATTTAGAAAGGACACGGTGGTTCAAGTTTTTTCTTCCTGTTCTTTAGTATTAATTTCCTCCGACATGACATTTGTAAACATTGATAATCCCGTGTCAGTAGTTTATCAATATACATGTTAGATCTTACCGACACATTTGATCACGCTAGTAACTTCACAAATACTTTATACTTTATACTACATTTTATACTTACGCTGACAATGCACTTAATTCAAATCACAATAACAATGATTTTATTCAAGAGAAAATCACTTTTTCAGATATATTATTTCGATTCAGGCTAACACGATTTCAAGAATTATTTTCTGCCAGATATTTGCCTTTTTTATTTGGTTCTGTTCTAACGCGCCGCTGTAACGTTTTGCGCTATAACGTAATAATTTTGACGTACTGACAGTGTTGTTATTGAAAATTAATAAACGGTTAAAATACGTACATTCAATCAATGCTGTTATATTTCGATCTTCTCGGATAATTTAGCACGACATTAATGTTGTGTTAATGTGATTTTAACTTGCATATATCGGCTTGGATGGTTCTAATACCTCTGCTTTCATAGCTTTGGGTATTGTTTAAAAAACCCTTGCATACAGTGTCTGCTTTTTAATTTTGTATTTTGGGGACGTCACTGTTTCTGTGATAAACAGGCTCCATAACCTGTGACCCCCTCTCCATTTTGCAGTCCGTTTAGTTCTGCTGTTTGTTTTCTCGTTCGCACCTAACACATTATTTCAATTGTGGACGATACACCTTCTTTCATAAAGAGCTGCGGGTGTCTCTTAATTGTGTTTGCACTTGTAACATATAAATCTTGAATTCTTCTCAACCCGGGGCAAGAGGCTACGCACGGTAGCTTGAATTTCCACTACCGTCCATGAACAGGTTCAATCAAACCGAGCCACATTATATATATATATATATTTTTGTATATTTCTTATTTCATTTTCTTCCTTTGATTAGAAAATAAATCGTGTCGTGTGAGAATAAAAGCCATTATATTTCCTGATCAAAAAGTATAAAATTGTAATATTGCTAGGAACGTGTGACATAAAGTTGGACAAATATTTCATCTTACACTGTTTTAGTGCGTCCATAATACTTTTAATTATTTCAAGTGAAATTTTCGAACGCAAAATCATGTATAATCTCTAGCATTTTACATAAAACTTTATATGTTAAATTGCAGGTTAAGGATTGGTAGTTATGGTGTAAATCTTTGGTTAAATCTTTGGTTTAATTCCGCGTCAACAATAATTGTAAGATCGGATCACTATTGAAAGAGATATGGTATTTTTGAAAATTAAGAAATATATATGAGCCGCGCCATGAGATAAACCAGCCTGCGCATCCGCGCAGTTTGGTCAGGATCAATGCTGTTCGCTTTCAAAGCCTATTCCAATTAGAGAAACAAAAGCACTATTTATGTTGGTTTTCTCACGGCGCGGCTCTTGTAGCGTAATGGCCTCTAAGAGCCACATGGCACCAGTGTTACCAGACTTGTAAAACCTGTGGTAGAACATTCACACACATATATAAGATTGAAGACACAATAGTTCGTTTCTGATGTTTATTTTATTTCAGGTATTTAAAGAAAGTCTTTTAGTACAAGTAATTTTACTGTCTCAGTGTCCATCTTTCAAATAATATTTAGCTACTATAAAATGTTAAGAACTAATTATGTGTATCCTGAAGTTGTCTTTCATGAAATTAACCTAACGAGGCATAATGGTATTTTTGACTTATGTTGGCACAACCACGGTTGGTGGCTCTGCCGCCTCGCCTCCCTGAATGTCTAGTACATAGACCTTTTATATGCATCGGCCAGACTGTTGATTACCAAATTAAGATGTTGTTTTCCTGGTGTTATGTCTTAACCTGCCAAGAGCTACGCTAACTTGTCAGTTTTATATTTCAACAAATATATACCCTCCAAGACATTGAATAATTTAGTCTTTTAAAACAATAGCCTAGCCCCCTTTGTGAAATTACAGTATACTCATATATCAATGAAACCAGCCATGTTAATGTGTTCATGACTTTATTTAGACACTTCTAATAAAGATAAGATATAAAACTTGTTTATTGATTTCGTACTTAAAAGTAGAGAAAATATTTTACACTACATCCGTCGTTGTCTTTATTGTTGCCATGGAAACAAAATGGCTGTCACTTAAATGTTCATATTTTCTCACTTCTAGTAATATCTGCGAGAAGATTCCTTGGAAGTAAAAACGCAACTTTAACAAAATAATAGTAGATTCGACCTGAATGACTCTGTGCAAAAACAAAAAAATGCAGAAAATACAACAGCATTGCGGCGATTTAAAAATTTTCTTCCTGTCTTAAATGATTTGAGGAGACCTAGAAGACTGCATAAACATTGAAACAACTTTGTCATTCCCTTTAAGTGGCCATGCAAAAACAAACTTATCTAAGATAAAAAAAAGAAGAAGCTAGAATCAGTCGCTTCCGATTAAAATATATTTAATACTTGTTCAGACATGAAATTAAAATTTTTACACAGACATGTCGATTACTTGAAAAAGTAATTGATATTAAATTCACGATTATTTTGATTTTTTTCAGTATTTGAGCCGTGCCATGAGAAAACCAACATAGTCGGTTTGCGACCAGCATGGATCCAGACCAGCCTGCGCATCCGCGCAGTCTGATCAGGATCCATGCTGTTCGCTAACAGTTTCTCTAATTGCAATAGGCTTTGAAAGCGAACAGCATGGATCCTGACCAGACTGTGCGGATGCGCAGGCTGGTCTGGATCCATGCTGGTCGCAAAGCCATTATGTTGGTTTTCCCATGACACGGCTCATTTGATAAATTCAGGACTTCGTCAAAAATGTTAGTATTTTATTAATCATGATTAGCTTGATATGATTAGCCTATATTCAATGAAAGCACTAGTAATCACGATTAACGATTACATTCTTGTGTAAACGGTAGGTTGAATACAAATCTATGAATCTTTATCATTATGTCACCAGGTCAATGAATATTCTAAATATATCACTACATGCATTTTATATATCCGGATATGAATATTTTTAACTTTCAAAGTCTCGGCTGATGGTGCAAACATCAATGCGCAGACATCCTAAATATAACGACTGCTAGATCATACAATAGGCGTATTATTGCTAGGAAGGCTAGGACGTGGGGCTTACATTGTACTTTGTTTAAATAACCAAATTAACGGAACTGTAAAGGATTCATTATGTTAACATCTGGAACCTGAACACAGTTTATTCCATAAAATCATTGTGCCAAAAAGTGTTTTTTTAACAGTCTTTATCAGAGCATCAAAAGAAGCTACTCTTTTTGATGTATCCTAGACAACAGTTTAACACTAGTCACGAAATGCGTGAAATAAGCATTGATTTTGTTATCATGTAAGCAAATTCAAGCTCTTGTACCACTGCTTATATATTTGAATTGTTAACACCATGTCTAACTACTTAAAAGCCCAAATGAAATGATATCATGATAATGTTTATGAAAAATCCGGTAAACAAACTTTTTGGTCAGTGAAGAATTCTTGCGAAATCAAAGAGAAAATTAATAATAAACAAGTGACTTCAGTCTGTACATACGATATCTCTGCTCTATATCCTACCTTACAACAGAATGTAATATAAAACATACTGACAGATCTAACTTGAAAGATTTTGCTAGTGTGATTGGTAAATTTCCAACAATCTGACTAAAGTTCTCGATCTTCCTAAAAGGTAGATCTGATGACAGCCCATTCAAATTCATCTTCTGTATAGTCGTATTTCCAGTATTGCTATTTTAATTCCCACCAATCTATTTTTATTTGAACCAATCAGACGGCTCGTTTCATTAAGGCTAAAAGGGACTGGACTCGGACTTTGGCTAAAATAACTTTTCTTCAGAATAAAAGTTCCATTATTTTATGAACACAAGAACATGAGATTTGTTTCTAAACTATCTTTTAAAAAAGTGAAATCAAGAGAAAATATCGCCCGAGTCGGGAATCGAACCCGGGTCGCCACGGCAATAGATATTTTCCTGCCTTCTTCACCAATACACCACAGAGGAACGATTAATAATTAAATCCCCCGGTACCCCTTACAAACGCTTTCAACTTTGAATGGGAAAAAAATAAGAAAAAAAAACAACTAATTCTCATGTGTTTCTATAATCTTTCTTATTAATTTTATAAACCCGTACGTGATATTCACATATATCGAAAACTAGAATACTAGCTAGGTAAAATAAAGATTTTTTAAACTAATACTTTCACTTTCAAAATGTTGAAAGCAAAGATTTGATTGGTGAAGGTGAGTCTCAATAACTCGTCTTCAGATCCAATGCGTGGCGTTACTTGAACCGGATGATTTGAATCAGATTGTGTATATTTTTGCTTATAATTACCAGTCGAGCTGTTTTGCTACAAGCTTTTTTAAACATTATACCATAATTATTGTGATGGTATTTGTATCAGTTAAATCGATAAGGAGATGTTAGCCCTCTCCTTTTCACTGAACAACATTTATGTCTGGTTTGGGAATGCAGCTTTCCCATGGGAACCAATTGTGCGTCACTTGTCGCAGGTCTGCTTTCTTTTAGTATCATTTTTTAAAAAGAGGCTTTGTATTGAATATTTCCCTGCATATGCAGGAAGACATTATGACTGCATTTAACAGCACATCACGCTATCTATATGATATACTCAATATCATGGATTATCTAAAAAATTTTTTGCACAAATAGTCTGTTCTATTTATTTTCGGGAGCAGTTGCCAACAATTCGGATACTGTTGCTCTATTTTTTATTTACATCTCGCCAAATCGAAAAAAATCATACATACCGAAATTCTTAATAAGAAAGAAAGGTTATTTTAATTATATTATTGTGTTAATTTACCCCGATCTAGCTGTGAATGTACCACGCACAACTCCTTTATAAGATCGTCGCAGATCCAGCCGACTCTTCTTCCTATATAAAGTGGTCGAGGGGTTGGTACCAGCTATACCACCCGACGAGTTCATCAAACCAGCTAGAAGCAAGAGACAAATTAAAACTAGTAGTGACCCAAAATTTAACACAGAAAAAAATATAGCGGACAGATATATAGTGAATAACCAGCACCGTGGTCTCGTAATAAAAAGTGCAAAAACTGAACAGTATAAACACTCTTTCTATCAACACCACTGTGGACTGGAACCATCTGTCAAGTGATATAGTAGGCGCACAGACAGTCGAGTGCCCTCCCTCAGTATTACTAGCGCACTCTCCCCGGTGTTCTACGCTGTAAAAGGCCATTCACCGTATCAAAGCAGACGCACAACATCTCATGGGAATTATATTTCTCAGTTCGTCAGATATGCTACAGCGTATAGTCATGTTGAAGATTTCAGTGAAGATATTTTACGAAAACCCCATTTAACATGGCTTCCCTGGCCGGGATAATTTTTTTTTTTTCTGTCCTGTAACTTTGGAACATGGTTGAGATTACTGGACCCTTAATAACTACATTTTGTGTTTCTAGGGAAAGTTTAAAACCCGGAAAACCCGGCATTATACCACATAAATTGTACTGAATCATAACGATTCATAAACATTAATTGATAAACAGACCGTTCTGACAGACTCATCCACGCGGTTATACTACACAGAGAGATCAGTGGAACAGACTAACCGTTCTGCTTGCTACTGTAGGCGATCCGATGACGCTGGCTGTTTATAGTTATTCGTAAATAATATAAAGTCGGAAATTTTTATCAAAACCTGTCAAAATATACAAATTTAACGTCAAATATGTTATTAATATCATGACAAATGAGATCAGTTTACGTACAAACAAAAGCGAATATAACAGTGGAGAACACATTTATGGGTAATATTATATTTTAATAGAAGTATCTTTTGACATATGTTTTCGCGACATAATCGGGCAGAATTTTTGTTCCTGCCACTAGTGACAAATGAATAATGCTATGTCACAGGCGATTTGCGAATTAGTTTTGTCAATAATAATGTTATATAAGATTTAGCTTAGCAAAAGTTCCTTCTAGTGACATTCTGTCTTACTTCATTTTGTCATTGTTGCTGAGGTTTAGACTGCAATATAAAATATCTCTGAATTTTGTGCAGAAGTAGCCATTACTTTTGTTTTTGTCATGTGATTATCACATCCAAGCACCTGCATATATTATACAGACACAAAAATTCTACACATATGCATAGACTCAATGGACGCAGTGGTCTTGTGCCAGTGGTAACATTATCTGTCACTCTTGACTACTAGCGAAAATTGGGATAAGACTATTATTAATTATTATTAAGAGTCACATGTATTGCGACATTACAAACAAACATATATGCATTTTCGTAACAAAGGACAAAGATCTTTAAAAGATAAAAAATGCATGAAAGGAAGCATTTGCAGATTGATATCTGAAGATAACAAACATCACATGACCAGCGAGGCAGTAACTATTTCATTACCGATTTTTCTCATTACGGATCTGGTGCATTATTTCTGTGCATGTCATAAAAATCATCATGATAATATCATCGGCATGCACGGCAAAAAAATGCAAATTAATTTTTACATGTCCTCACGCATTTTAGTGCATAATATGTAAAATATACTGACTGAAGGTTAGGGTTAGGATTACCATGGTTACATAATGTATACATATTTAAGATACGTTTCGTTCAAACTGCTTGAATCTGGTATATATATTACTGGAGTCTGTAATATATCATATGCACTCCAGATCTGTTTGAAGTCTATTTTTAGATCATGCATATTAAAAAATAATAATTATATTAATTTTTAGCCTACATGATCAGAAAAAAAATATAATGTTTTTTGCAACAAAATGGGGAATAGTGGAAAATACTACAAAAATGACTCTAGTAAATAGTAATATGGCAAAAACAGCAAATAACTAAGTGATAGTTAATATAGGTAATATTTAAATGAACCCAATATGTTTAGCAAGATACTGTACAAGCTTACATCAATTTAGTACATTCCAACCCTGAATACTGCTAAACTGTTGGGAAATTAAAGACTAAGAAAATAGAAATTTTACAATGGAGAGAACTCCTGAATCACGTCGCCATAAACCCCAAGTCACTATGTGCTACAAGACAGTACACCATCTTGTAGCCATAGACCATGAGGACTACCTGACACCAGCGAAGGTCTTGCCCAGATCCTCACACAGCAATAGATATCTACCATATCAAACATCAACTGACTGCTTTAAGTAAAGCTGTTTTTCCAGGAGTATCCCAGCTACAGTGTAGCTCCAAACAAGGGACTTGAGCTATGTTGGTGGGCCTCGTCCCCTGGTACCACCACGAATGTCAAACTGGTCATGTCCTGATGGTGTGAAAAGAAGCTTGGCAACACTTTTACACTTTTAATCCCCAGACAAAGGCGGAGGGATATATTTTTGGCATTGTCTGTCCGTCACCACTATAGGGAAATGCTACACATAAAGTTTCAGTAAGATTACCCAAGTAACACCAGAGTTTTGGCCCTTAATAGTTTCTAGTGTTAACTATATAGGGTATTATAAATATGGCAATTTCTGCTTCCTACCTTGTGACATATTAGGCCTAGAACTATGAAACTTAAATTGAATTTAGATCACCATGATATGGTATAGTGCACTCACAATTTTGTCAGGATCTCTTCTGTAACTTCAGAGTTATTGCTCTTTAACTGTTTAAAAATCAACATATTTGTACATACCAACTAACCAGTCGGTAGAATTTCATTAAACTGTTTTTTCATTTTTTTCCATGAACATTTATTATAAGCATGTGAAGTTGTGTATTCACACCCAGTCACCCCCACCGCCCTGGTACCCCCACCCCTACCAATTTTTTTTGTCATTTTTTTTTTCTTTAACAAACCTTTCATGAATGTTTATCAACATGTGAAGTTGTACCCTCATCTGGTCACACATCAACCCCAACACACACACACCCAATGATTCAATATACCGGTATTGTCATTAGAAAATTGATTGGCTAAAATTTTTACTTGATGATTCATTTTATATTTCAGAGTTGTATATTTGAGAATCAACACTCCGACACGAGGGAGAGGGGTTAGAATTCGATTTAAGGGCTACGAAAAATGTGAGTCTTAAGTACTACTAATGATTTGGGAGAATGAAAGTTGTTGACGTGATAAATGTCCAGTGGATTTGAAAATGATAATATTATGGAGAAAACTCCCCACCTAAATATCTTACATCATTGACACAATTTTTTTTTTTGGTGGGAGGGCGGCAACATCTGTTTTCTTTGCATCATCAAGTGCGGGTAAGACGTTAGCTTATTTTAAGCAAACAACAAATCCCTTAGCCCATAAGAAATACTTTATTTAATCTTTTAATGAAATTTGATTCATGATAGACAGATATCTGAAAATTTGAAAAAATTACAACTTGCCAGATATTGCAAATTTGGCATCTTATATTTCTCTAGACTAAACAAAGTCGGAGATGAAATTTCAGTTCTGTGTAATGAACATTTTGAATCAGATGTAATGTTAAACTTTTTTTGCTTCACTTTACTTTGCTGTAATGTATTTTATCGTATTGTATTCTTGTCACATGTGTACCAGTTTTATGACTTTTCATATTAGCCAAAAGGCCCATTTTAATACAGTGTACATGTCAATCCTGTAACCGAGACTTTTTGTCGCATTTCGAGAATTTTTTTCGAAAAAATGAATTACCTATTATTGAAACTCCACTTTTGTGGTTCATTTTTTATTCAATTAAATTTCCACACTGGTTATGTTATAAAATTAAAAACTGTTAACAAGAAGAGGTATGTTTTGATTTCAGTTGAATATGTGGACAAGACGACCTTCGTGAATGAACATCCTGTATGTTACAGAGATCACAGGGATTATATCATTATCAATGAAGCTCTTCTGGAGTCAGATGGTATTGTCTACTAATTATTCTGTTTTCTTTAGTTACAGTAGAACCCAAGTTTCTGTACCAAAAATAATATGTAACATGCCAGGTCAGTAATTAGATACTCAGGCATGTAGTACTATAAATTTTATTGCTTAATTTTCCAAATGCCCATTAAGGATCTACTAGCAAAGGAAAGTCAGAATTTGTTTTAAGATATTTACCATGTAGTTACTGAAGGCCAGCTAGTCTGTAAGGCAACATTTATAGTGCTCAGATGAAACTAAAAAATGACTTCATTTGGGTTAAGGCTAGAGGTTTTCATTTTCAGTTTTCAGTTTTACAACCTGCAGTTCTTGGAACCTAACTCATATTCCACTATGCAGATGTGAAACATTGAAAATGAAATGATGAATAAGAAATATAATGAACGGTTGTGTGGGCTGATTAAAAGCATTCTGTCTTACACGTTGTTCAAGAGCTGCGTCCTTAAGTTAAAGACATATCCTAGGAATGAACTTTTAACATTGAATTCAAGGGTTTTTTTCTCTAAGGGTTTTGACTAGCAATGATAGAGTAAGACTGAGTGTAAATTGTACCATTTCTTTATAGTAAATGTGAAATGAGAATGTTTAAAGATGCATGCCACCAAAATACATGTACATGAAATTTTAAGCTGCAAAGCATGTTCTTATTATTAATAAGTCCATTTATTTTACAGCCTGATTGTGAAGGTCGCTAGTTTATTAGGTTATTAGGAAATTATGTTTTATTTATCTCACTCATGAGTCCGCTTCCTGTAGGAACAAGCATTGATATTATATGTTATTTAAGGTATGGTTGTCACCCAGTGTGAACCCACGACCTTGGGCTTGAGTGGCTATCACCTTATTAATAACCATAGAGTCTAGTGACCACCGTTGTCCAAAACAGACATAGAGGCTAATTTTCAAGCTGTACTAGGTGTATTAAAAATTCACTAAAGAAACCTGAAGTGTTTTTACAGTAAGAAAAATGCCATAAATTTGAAGCTATGTTAATATAAACAATTCTTGTTTTTATAATGTTCTAAGGATGTAATAGATTATAATGTCTACATAATGATTTCTAGTATATTTTGAATTTTATTACAGGGCCGCTGAGCATGTGTATAACATACTTCCCATTCAAAATCTTACTGCCTATTGAAATACCTGGTAAGTACATTGCAATTTCTCTACAGCAAACACTGCTGGAACTATAAGAATCTGTTTGTTTAGGGATTGACAAATTCAAAGGCAAGTCGTTTGGCAGGATGGTCGTCATGATTTTCAGTAGGCCTGCTGGAGTTTGCACTGTTCCTGTAATTTACTATAGAAGAATGCCTGTAAAATTGTTTTACTCATTGTGAGTCATAAAACACATCTGTATAGGTGTTTGCTGTGTGGAGGTATTGTTAACTGAAATTTAAGCTCCCATTGTAGAAAAAGAAAAGTGTAATTCTCTCATGTACATACCCAGTTTTACACTTCAGTTTTGTAGATTTAATTGATAGAAATCTGATTTTTTTTTTTTGTTTTGTTTTGGGTTTAATGCCGTTTTTCAACAGTATTTCAGTTATGTAATGGCAGGCAGTTAACCTAACCACTGTTGCTGGATTCTGTACCAGTTCAAACCTTTCTCCTCAAGAAACTGCGAACTTCCCCACATGAATCAGAGGTGGAGAACGAATGATCTAAGACAGAATGTCTTTTATCAAATAGTCACGGACAACATACGCCTCGCCCAGGGCTCGAACTCGCAACCCGGCGATCCGTAGATCTGCACTCTTCCTTTTGAGCTAAGGGTGCAGGCTAGAAATCTAATAAAGCAGATGTAAAGATTAAAAGAGGTCATATTTTACCAAAAGTCAAAGTCAACAAACAAAAGGTTGACAAAGAGCTGGTTGACTAAATGTCCTGTTTTATTTCTTTAAAAATACCTAAAATAAATATTTCTGTAAACTGTAAGTTGTTTTAACCAGCCTAGCCTCCCCATTTGTGAATTATTTTCATATCTAGCCATGAAAGCGACCCAAGAAGGCTTATAACAAAACTATGACTTTATCTAATTAAGTAAGTCACACTAATTTATGTAATCAACTAATACTGCCTCTGGAACTTTCAACACCTGGAGCATATTTATGTGTTTCTCTTCCAAAGTTGCAAGCTGTCTAGCCTGTTTAAGCTAGAGCCATCATGACCCTCTTATATATATTTGTGGTATATTGCCTCTAATACTGCATTCCTTCTGTTTGACTAGGTACATTTCATGCCCATGACGAGACAGATGAGAAAAAATGGGATGCTAAAGTGGAATATCTCCTTGAAGCCGAGGTCATTGGTGCCAGTAGATCATTAGCGGTAAATACAAAATATGCTTAAATACCGTATTCCTCCAAATAAGGTTCCCAATGAAAACATCTGACTGCAAACACCTGACCCCTCCCTTCTTAATATTTTTTTAGAAGAATACTGCTGTGGATTACCCAAAACTAATTAACAAAAGCCAAGGAAACCTTCATTTTACACAAAACTATTGGAACATTTGTTCCTTTTTACAGCAAAGAAGCATGCTTTCTGGATCCAGAATTGTAAACCAGTTATGATGTTGTAATGTGGTATGAGTTTTTAGCTCACCTGAGCCAAAGGCTCATGGTGAGCTTTTGTGACCGCTCAATGTCCGTCGTCAGTCGTGTGTCCGTCAACATTTTCTAAAAATATCTTCTTGAAAACCGCTGGGCAGAATTACACCAAACTTCACAGGAATGATCCTTATGTGGTCCCCTTTCAAAATTGTTCAAAGAATTTAATTCCCTGCAGAACTCTGGTTGCCATGGCAACCAAAAGGAAAAACTTTAAAAATCTTCTTGTCCAAAACCGCAAGGTGTAGAGCCTTGATATTTGGCATGTGACATCATCTTATGGTCCTCTATCAAGATTGTTCAAATTGTGCCCCTGGGGTGAAAAGCGGCCCTGCCCCGGGGGTCGCAAGTTTTACATAGACATATAGTAAAAAACTTTAAAAATCTTCTTGTCTAAAACAAATACACCTAGGCCTTTGATATTTTGTATGTAGCATTGCCTTGTGGTCCTCTACCAAAATTCTTCAAATTATGCCCCTGGGATGAAAAGAGGCCCTGTCCCGTGGGGGTCTCATGTTTTACATAGACTTATATAGGAAAAAAACAACTTTAAAAATCTTCTTGCCGGAAACTGCAAGGCCTAGGCTTTTGGTATTAAATATGTTGCCTTTCCTAGTATTTCTCTACCAAAATTGTTCAAATTATGTCCATAGGGTGAAAAGAGGCCCTGCCCTGGGGGTACCAAGTTTAACATAGACTTATATAGGAAAAGAATTAAAGATCTTCTTGTCTGAAAGTTCAAGCATAGGCATTTGATATTTGCTATGTAACATTGCCTGGTGAATCTCTAACAAGTTTGTTCAAATTATGCCCCAGGGGTGAAAAGAGGCCCTGCCCTGGGGGTCACATGTTATGATTATGAGTTATATAGGAAAAAAATACTTTAAAATTATCAGGTCATATTTCCTAGACTGTTTAATTATAACTACCTGATTAGTGATTAGGGTTCACTTGACTGTGACCTTGACCTACTGACCTACTTTTTTGTTTTGAAGATACAGCCTTAAAATTTGGATGACATGGACAGTTTTGCACACCAATCTTAAAACTTCCTTTCAGTGATCATGAATGTGACCTACTGACCTACTTTCTAATATTTTAGCATCAGTTTTCCGTTTGAAACATGTGGCTCATATTACTCAGGTAAGCAATTCAGGGTCAGCATGACCCTCTTGTTATGTTTGTCTTTTTGTATGCACTGACCAAAGTAAAACTGTTTCTGCCTTGCCATAATTATGCCCCCACATTTATGTGGGGAGCATATAGTGTTGTTGCTGTCTGTATGTCCGTATGTATGTACGTACGTATATGCATCCATCCATCCGTACGTCCCAAAATCTTGTGTATCCATCTCCCACACTATTGACCCGATTTGCTTCAAACTTTCACAGATGAACAACCTAGATGTGCAGATGACCGTGAAGGAAGAAAATTTTGCACTGACTATTTTTACCACAGTTATTGCCCTTTGATAGTTTTGCTGTATAGAATATAGACAAATATCTGTTGTATCCAACTCCTCCCACACTATTAGCCTGATTTGCTTCAAACTTCACAAGTGAACAAGCTTGATGTGCAGATGACCATAAGGAAGGAACTTTTGCTGTGACTATTTTTACAGCAGTTATGGCCCTTTAATATTTTGATATGTAGGATATAGAGAACAATCTTGTGTGTCCATCTCCTCAAAAACTATTTGAAAGGATATGCTTAAAAGTTTCACAGATGAAGGATCTTGGGGTGAAGATGATTTTTTTCTGTGGCTATTTTTTGTAGAGTTATTGCCCTTCCTTAATTTTACACAATTGACCATAGTGGAGAAATTTGGTGCAGTAAACTCCTCATACACCTTTTGAAAGAATGGATTCAAAGTTGCTTGAATTCACAAAGTTATTTGAATATAATTTGCTTCAAACATTTAGTCGAAAATCTTTTCTATGAAGATATTCTTTGCCAAAAAATTTGCTATTTAGAGGATGGCTCAGTATGTGGGGGCATCAGTGTCCTATGGACACAATTCTATTTATTTTATTAGCTCATCTGATTTTTTGAAAAAAAATGATGAGTTATTGTCATCACTTAAGCGGTTGTCGGCGTCGGCGTCTGCGTCGGCGTTGCCTGGTTAAGTTTTATGTTTAGGTCAGCTTTTCTCCTAAACTATCAAAGCTATTGCTTTGAAACTTGGAATACTTGTTCACCATCATAAGCTGACCCTGTATAGCAAGAAACATAACTCCATCTTGCTTTTTGCAAGATTTATGGCCCCTTTTGTACTTAGAAAATATCAGATTTCTTGGTTAAGTTTTATGTTTAGGTCAACTTTTCTCCCAAACTGTCAAAGCTATTGCTTTGAAACTTGGAATACTTGTTCACCATCATAAGCTGACCCTGTACAGCAAGAAACATAACTCCATCTTGCTTTTTGCAAGATTTATTGCCCCTTTTGGACTTAGAAAATCAGTTTTCTTGGTTAAGTTTTATGTTTAGGTCAGCTTTTATCCTAAACTATCAAAGCTATTGCTTTAAAACTTGCAACACTTGTTCACCATCATAAGTTGACCCTGTACAGCAAGAAACATAACTCCATCCTGCTTTTTGCAAGATTTATGGCCCCTTTTGGACTTAGAAAATATCAGATTTCTTGGTTAAGTTTTATGTTTAGGTCAACTTTTTCTCTTAAACTATCAAAGCTATTGCTTTGAAACTTGCAACACTTGTTCACCATCATAAGCTGACCCTGTACAGCAAGCAGCATAACTCCATCCTGATTTTTGCAATAATTATTGCCCCTTTTGGACTTAGAAAATCATTTTCTTGGTTGAGTAATATGTTTAAGTCAACTTTTCTCATAAACTATCAAAGCTATTGCTTTAAAACTTGCAACAGTTTTTCACCATCATAAGTGGACGCTGTACATCAAGAAACATAACTCTATCCTGCTTTTTGCAAGAATGATGGCCCTTTTTAGACTTAGAAAATCATGGGTAGGACAATATTTCTATTACACAAAAAAAATCAGATGAGCGTCAGCACCCGCAAGGCGGTGCTCTTGTTTTCTTTTATTTTAACTTGTCTAAGACATCATACACCTGCATTGTTGTGGTTCCTTGAGTTAACAGAGTTTACTGTTATTTTAACACCAGATTCTATTTTAACATGAGTACATGATTACAGTAAACTAAACAGTAATTTACTGGGGTATTCATTAATTTACATGTCAATACTGCCTACAAAAAATTATGTATTGTATCGGGTTAATACAACTTTTAATTCTCATTTTTATTTTGCTACCCTGCTTATTTCAATATGTGAGGAAGCCATCCATCTGGTTTGCAGAACTTATTTGTTTATTCTATCCAGGGGTGCCCCCGGGCCTGAATAAATGGACGGACAGGCACCAGAGGTCTTTCCCTACCATTATGCTGGAAAGTTGCCATATCTTTGGCCTTGTGTCTGTCTGACTTCAAATCCAACAAAAACAAAACAAATTGCAGTTGTTACCATGATTTTGACACTAACTTAATATTATCTTGAAATAACTTGGGTAAAATAGCAATAGAGGTCAGGTAAGTATACCTGTGTACTAACTTTGGATTTCAGACTAGTCAGTTTGTTACGGTGAGACAGTCACTGCCAAGGGGCATAAAAGCCTCGGATAATCCAGCTGCGATTGTAGTTAAATATGAATACACACGTTTCCTGAGAACAGCCCTGATTGATGTCTCTACCAGGTATTATTCATAATTATTATAATATTTTCTTGTATGATTATTCCATAACACACAGTTCATTATTCCTAATGGAACATTAAATTACTTTTGGCAAGTTTTTCCTTTTTTTAGCTCACCTGAGCACGAAGTGCGAAGTGCTCAAGGTGAGCTGTTGTGATCAGTGATCACCCTGTGTCTGTCATCAGTTGTTGTGCATCATTTTTCATTAGCAATTTGACTGATGACATTCCTAGAGGTCACAATTTTAGCCCAGTCTAAACGAAACTTGATCACGTCATTAGATCAGTGAAAAGGTTAACCTTGTGAACACTCTATAGAGGTCACATTTTCTACCTCTCTTTATGAAATTTTCTCAGAATGTTTGTCTGTAGAATCTAAGTCAGTTCTAAAATGGGGTTATCAAAGGTAAAAAGCTAGGTCAGTAGATTTAATCATAAAAAACTTGTTAACACTCTAGAAGCCACATTTTCGTTTGATCTTCTTAAAAATATTGTCAGAATGTTTGTCTACATGAAGTTCAAGTTGACAACTGGATTTCCTTAGGTCAAAAACTAGGTCACAAGGTCAAAATATGGAAAAACCTTCTGTAAACGCCCTAGAGGCCTGATTTTCTGTTGGATCTTCTTAGAACTTTTTCAGAGTGTTTGTCTCTATGGAAACTAGGTAGAGTTCAAAACTGGGTTACACGAGGTCAGAAACTAGGTCACAATGTAAAATAATGGAAAGACAATGTTAACACTTTAGAGGCCACATTTTATACCTGATCATGATAAGGTTTGTCAGAATATATGTTTCTATAAAATCTAGATCAAGATCAACACTTTGTTACCCAAGGTCTTAAACTAACATAGTTCACAGTCTATAGACCTTATTTACTATTTGAACTCAGTCAGAATGTTTGTCTCTTTTAAATAGATTCAAAACTGGGTTATCTGAGGTTTTAAACTAGGTCAAATCTTAGAAAAACTTTGTTAATGCTCAGACTCTAGATAACGCATTTTTAGCTCGACTATTCGAAGAATAGGGGAGCTATCCTATTCGCCCGGCGTCATCATGAGCGTCACGCAAATGTTAAAGTTTGCATACCACCCCAAATATTTTCAAAATCCATTGAGATATTGCTTTCATATTTTGCATACTTGTTTACCATGACCCCAGTCTGTAAAAAGGAGGAGGCAACTCTATCAAGCATTTTGACTGAATTATGGCCCCTTTTTGAGTTAGAATAAATGTTAAAGTTTACGTACCACCCCAAATATTTTCAAAGTCCATTGAGATATTGCTTTCATATTTTGCATACTTGTTTACCATCATGACCCCAGTCTGTAAAAAGGAGGAGGCAACTCTATCAAGCATTTTGACTGAATTATGGCCCCTTTTAGAGTTAGAATAAATGTTAAAGTTTGCGTACCACCCCAAATATTTTCAAAGTCCATTGAGATATTGCTTTCATATTTTGCATACTTGTTTACCATCATGACCCTAGTCTGTAAAAAGGAGGAGGCAACTATATCAAGCATTTTGACTGAATTATGGCCCCTTTTCGACTTAGAATATGCTTATTGTAATGTTAAAGTTTTACTCATTGCTTATATTATACTATCAAGCACTGAGAATAGTTGAGCGCGCTGTCCACTGACAGCTCTTGTTAGCTTTATTATCATAAATTTTTATCCGAATGTTTGTCTCTATGAAATCTATGTCAAATTCAAAACTTGATTATCCAGGTCAAAAGTTATGTCAGTAGGTCAGATCATCGAAAGACATTGTTAATATTCAAAAGTCAGCATTTTCTTCCTGATCATCATGAGACTTGGTTGGAATGTTTAAAATCTATGAAAAATTTGTAACTGGTCACTTGAGGAAAGAACTAGATCATTAGGTCAAATCATAGAAAAACATTGTTATCACAGTAGAAGTCACTTTTAAAACTTGATCATCATAAATCTTTGACAGAATGTTTGTCTGTATAGAATCTAGGCTAAGTTCAAAAGTGCTTACCTGAGTTCAAAAACTATGTTCCTGGGCCAGTTCATTGAAAACTTGGTGAACAATCGACTTGGTTTACATAAAACATGGTCAAAATGTTTGTCATAATAAAATCTGGGCCAATTCAGATACTAGGTTATCTGGGTTAAGAACTAAGTTAGGTGAGCGACACAGGGCACTCATGGTCATCTTGTTCGACCTTGGTTTCTTAAAATAAAAAAGTGCATTTTTGTATTGTCATTATTTTCATAAGATAGCAGTTTACTGCAATATAATGTAATTTATACAAGTAACAACTTCAGGAAAATAACAGGGATAATTTGATGTGTATGTAGCTAATGTTGTTCTATATCCCCACCCCCACAACGGAGCCCGCTTAGATTTTTCCCGTGTTTGTCTGTCCATATTTGTGTCATGTATAATATATTGAAAAGTTTTTGACGTCAAGTCATAAAACATCAGTGTTTCATTTTTCAGCAAGTTGAATTGTGCACTTGCAGTTTTGATTGTCATTTCACACAATAAGACAAAGTTCTGGCCCTTGACTTAGTCAAATATAGGGCCTTTAAGTTTGTAGAATAAAAAGTATTTGATGTAGAGTCCTGAAACATGAAAGGATTACTAGTCAGCAAGTGAAGTTATGCATCTGGAGTTTTGTTTCACTCAGACCAAAGTTATTGCCCTTGACTTAGTCAAAAATATGTTGCAAGGGCCTAAAATTTTTAGTTGCACATATCTCAAAAAGTCTTCGACTTAAAAGTAATAAATAATAAAATCTGTAAGAAAGTTTGTTAACCCTACAGGAAAATTATTCACTATGTGAAGTAATGCAACTTGGCTGAAATAAAATGAAAATATCTATGCTGTGGTATTTTGAAGGCAGTTCAGCAGTCATTGGTAGCAAAGTAAATTGCAAACTTTATGTACTGTCCTGTTTCTTTAACCCTTACCCTGCTAAATTTCTATAATGTCCATCTTTCAATTTTGACAGTACCATTTACTGTTAAAAGGGATGCATACAAAAAAGATACTGACTAAATGGCAAACAGTGCAGATTATGATCAGACTGCATGGATGTGCAGGCTGATCATGATCTGCACTGATCGTAAAGGCAGAATCAGTTGTGTGCAGCAAGATAAGGGTTAATCATTTTGACCTGGAAATGATTTGGGCCTATTCTAAAGGTTCATTTGTTTGCTTTGCTTTTCTGTTACATTTGGCTGAAACTTGGCGCTTGGAGCAGTGAAAGCAAAAGCTAAATGCATATGATTAAAGAAGCAAATAGACTTCTTTTGTTTTAACTATCTTACTATTTACCTTTTACCTCTTTACACAGCTTGTTTCTCCTAGATTTTCCTGAATGTTTGTGTTAAGAATTAGTGAAAAAAGTTGGTGTGACATTAGAAATGATGAATTGTGTGTTGGACGTGTTTTTGATATGACTTTCAGAGATAGTATTGTGGCTTTCAGGTGCTTACAGTAGTAACCATACTGCAGCCACTGCCAGAATCATGCCGATATTTAGGGCAACCTGTAGCCTGTCACACCTTTCATCCAGCCAGATACCTCATATTTTTTAAACGGAATGTCCATATTACAGCAAGGTGAGATGCTGGGCTGTGGACTTAATTTTCAGATTTGCTTATATGCTCAAATGTTTACTTGTAATTTGAGTTTTAGCTTGACTGTCTGAAATCTTTTAACTTTCCTGTAGTGGAACATTTGTTTTCATCTTTCTATTGATGTTGACATCCGTTTCACAAAAGTTCTGCAAAACTTCATCCATCGATCATTAGATGACATCACAAGACAAGTTACACAACTCTTTACTAGCTCATATTTTGTTAAAATTATGACACTTTATAACATAGAAATTTTTAAAGAAAGAAAATGAAACACATATGTCATCTGTACATCTGCAAGATCATTTCTGCACAGTAATTTAAGAATGCTTTCACATATGATCCCCGCTCTTGAATGCACATTGCTCATGGGCATTGGATGAAAGCTATTGATATTGAGGTCAAAGGTCAAGGTCATGATAATTATTATTTACAAAAACAACATTTCTGCTCAATATCTTGAGGACTCCTTAGATTCTTAAACTTGGCAAGCTTATAGCCCATGGTCAGTACATTTGGTCAAAGTTTTGCTCCTTTTAAAATTAGAAATTAGAGTTTCACATGTGACCAGGTTTCTCAGTAACTGTTGTACTGATTGCCTTTCAAACACTTTTATAATTCTACGAGATAATGAAAAGACCATACTGAACCACAGTCTTATCTCAGACTTTCAAAATCATTCCCCACTTTTCATCTTTGAAAAAGTTTGGTAAAGCTTTTGTATGAAAAGTAGAATTACACAGAAGAGTCCCAAATAGTCAAGCTTGCTGTCATTGTACAGCTGTTGTTTTTAAATTCAAAACAACATTATTATTTATATGCAGTCACCTTAAAAAGGCCTTATTGTATAACGTTTTTTACTTAGAATTCATTATGTTTTGACTTTTACAGTGCTTAAGATTTTTTACTTGTGTAAATCTAAATCAGAAATACAAATTTACATGTTGTGATGTACAAGACATCTAGTATGCATGGAGAAAATGTGATTTTATAGGACCAACAAATGCATAAGTTTTTCAAAATATCCTATAAATGTTTTTTTTTTTTTTTTTTTTTTTTTTTTTTCATTTTCCTGTTTGGTAACAAGCTATATCATTTTCACTTCTGAAAAATTATGGAAGTATGTAATTAACATTTAAATAATCTGAAAGTGTTGGTTTATACAGAAACCATTCTATAAAAACCAGCATATTTGACTCTCAAATTAAAATTTAATTTGTTGGCCAAATACACAGTGTTATTTTTGTATTTGTTGGATCTTTTCTTCATATTACTGTTCTCTTTATTCTTTCAGTCTTTTTACTTTGCTTCTTTAGCACATTGATATTGTTGTCTTTTCAATTTGCATGAGGGAAGACATGCTAAATCAAGTGTCTACTGGTTTGGTGTGATTTTAACTTGTTTCAATCTTCCAGATGCCTTAGAGTATTCTGCTGGATATTGGTGTGGTTTGACTATATAGAAGAGAATTTTTTTCTTAGTTACATTTTATACCTCAGTAAATATTTACAGGACCATATATGGCCTCAAACATCCACAGAGTGTCTGATATATAAGCTAGTTAAAATGGAGATCGTGAAACAGAATATTGCCATGGGGTGCATCATTTATAATTTGCTTATATGTCTAATTTCAAACTTCAGTCATTCAAAGTTCTCAATTTGAATATATCTTCAGATATTGACCTGCAATGGAATGGAAGGACTACCATTCTAAGCAGACTGCAAATCGAAAAAGTCTTTAGATAACTAACTTTGCCTTTAGTACTCTGCAACAACATATACTCTGTATGATTGTATGGGATATAAAGTGCCTTGCTATTGTTCTATATTAACATGAACAGATATATAGAATGCATCAGAATTATTCCATGAATGGTAAATGACCAGTAGTGAGATATTCAGATTTAACCTACAGCCCAGTGTTTTTGTAAATGAATTCTGTCTAGAATCTGAATCATTCTGTTTTTACTTTTCATTTACAGTTACTAACAACTGAAATTATTTTCTTATTCTTTTAAAAAAATGCATATGGTAAATTGGGAAGTGTGTCAAAGATTGCTAGGTACCTATCTCAGGTTACTGTGGAAACTATGGTAGTTTGAAGTAGATTGGCAAGTTGGAATCAAACTTTTTTCTGCATTGCAGAATTTGATTTACAATGTATTTTTGATTTGCAGCAATAAAAAGAATAGCACAATGTTTTGACTGATTTTAAAATATTGGAACTCAAGCAGGTTTTCATTTTAGTGGTCTGTGGAGATGTAAATAAAATTTTCCACATATATATTCACCAGTTTTCTATCATAATTGGTCAAATAAATTGTCCAGAACTAAAATTAAAATTTACATTCTTGTGTATTCAGCAATTTTCTGTTATATGGTCAAATAAACTGTTTGAAATAACTTAGATTTAAAGCTGATTTTATGACTTATTATGCCCCCGAAGCCGAAGGGAGGCATATTAGTTTTTAACTGTCCGTCCGTTCGTTCGTTAGTTCGTTCGTCACAACGTTAACTTTTTGCATGAAGGCACTTTTCTCGTGAACCACTGCACCCAGGACCTTCAAACTTCACATGCTGATAGTACTTATTGAGTATACCACCCCTACTGACTTTGGGGTAACCAGGTCAAAGGTCAAGGTCACAGGGGCCAACGTTAACCTTTTGCATGAAGGCCTTTTACTCGCAAACCACTGCACCCAGGACCTTCAAACTTCACATGCAGATAGTACTTATTGAGTACACCACCCATACTGACATTGGGGTCACCAGGTCAAAGGTCAAGGTCACAGGGGCCAACATTAACTTTTTGCATGAAGGCACTTTACTTGCGAACTACTGCACCCAGGACCTTTAAACTTCATGTGCTGTCAGTACTTACTTAGTACACCACTCCTACTGACTTTGGGGTCACCAGGTCAAAGGTCAAGGTCACAGGGGCCAACGTTAACTTTTTGCATGAAGGCACTTTACTCGCGAACCACTGCACCCAGGACCTTAAAACTTCACATGTTGATAATACTTATTGAGTACACCACCACCACCCCTACTGACTATGGGGTCACCAGGTCAAAGGTCAAGGTCACAGGGGCCAACGTTTACTTTTTGCATGAAGGCTCATTACTCACGAACCACTGCACCCAGGACCTTCAAACTTTACATGCTGATAGTGCTTTATGAGTACACCAACCCTACTGACTTTGGGGTCACCAGTTCAAAGGTCAAGGACACAGGGGCCAACGTTAACTTTTTGCATGAAGGCACTTTACTCACGAACCACTTCTTCCAGGACCTTCAAACTTCACATGCTGATAGTACTTATTGAGTACACCACCCCTACTGACTTTGGGATCACCAGGTCAAAGATCAAGGTGCTGCGGGGGCATTTGTCACCAATAGTGACAGCTCTTTTTTTAAAATCATTACATAACATGTATACATTTTCATCAGTAGAAAGTCGTATGGTTGCTTGTTTCATCAGTTAACCCAAGTGGCATGTTCTATGTCTCAGGTTTTATATTAGGTTATCCATTAACTTACATTTTGCCATGACTTCTGGAGCAATAAATGTCCAAAAATTACTATGATACATTGTTCTTGTAGTTTGTTGAAATACAGATTTCTTTTTTTCAGACTTCATGATCACATTCACAGAACAGGAGAAAATGCAAAACTCCGGGTAATAATGACAAACAACTCGAGTGTTATTGTACAGTCAATTAAAATACAGGTATGTTAGACAAAGGCATTCAACACATACTTGGGGTTGTCATTGTTAATTGTGGTATTGTATTGACATTATGTATATACTATTTTATAATATATCCATACAGTATGTATGTACAATTTGATAATATACCCGTACAGTACGTATATACAATTTGATAATATATCCATACAGTATGTATATACAATTTTATAATATACCCATACAGTATGTATATACAATTTGATAATACAAAATGTATATCAGTACAGTGTTTATTTACAAGTTGATATATATCAGTACAGTATGTACATACAATTTGATAATATATCCATACAGTATGTATATACAAATTGATAATACATCAGTACAGTTTGTACAATTTGATAATATATCAGTACAGTTTGTTTATAGAAGTTGATAATATATCAGTACAGTATGTATATACAGTAGGATAATATATCCATACAGTATGTATATACAATTTAGTAATATATCCATACAGTATGCATATAAAATTTGATAAGATATCCTTACAGTATGTATATACAATTTGATAAAATATCAGTACACTATATATATACAATTTGATAATATATCAGTACAGTATGTATATACAATTTGATAAAATATCAGTACACTATGTATATACAATTGGATAAAATATCAGTACCATGTGTATATACAATGTGATAAAATATCAGTACAGTATATATTGACAATTTGATAAAATATCAGTACAGTATATACAATTTAATAATGTATCAGTACAGTATGTATATGTATTTCAATACTGCATTGGTTGCTTTCAGTTACTGCGCTCAATTACGCTCCTATATAGAGGTGAGGATAAAGTGACTGTCGATGTAGAAGTCAAAGAAAAGGTTGGACGAGAACAAACTGTTGATATGGTCAGATTTCCAAAGTATGCATTTAGTGTTGAGTTTTTAGTACATTAGTAAATATTATAACTACCATTTTTATATGCCTGTCTCTGAAAGAGCGGGATGTATTATTGAACACCCGTGGCATGCGGGCTGTCGGCATCCAAAAGCATGTCCGCTCTAAGTCAAACAGTTTCCATCCGATGTTCACTAAACTTGGTGACAATGTTTGTGGACATAATATCTCGACCAAGTTCGATAACCAGCAAAATCGCCCTAAGCACTCTTGGATTAAGGCCCTTGAATTACTCGAAATCTGCGTATTTAGCCTTGTCCGCTCTCTAAAGTCAAACAGTTTTCATCAGATCTATACCAAACTTGCTGACAATGTTTGTGGGCATAATATCTCGGCCAAGTTGGATAACCAGCAAAATCGTCCCAGGCACTCTTGAGTTATAGCCCTTGAATTACTCAAAATCTGCAAATTTAGCCTTGGCCACTCTCTAAGTCAAACAGTTTTCATCCGAATTTCACCAAACTTGGTGACAATGTTTGTAGGCATAATATCTCAGCCAAGTTCGATAACCAGCAAAATCGCCCCAGGCACTCTTGGATTATGGCCCTTGAATTACTTGAAATCTGCGAATTTAGCCTTGGCCGCTCTCTAAGTCAAACAGTTTTCATCGAATCTTCACCAATCTTGCTGATGATGTTTGTGGGCATAATACCCGGCCAAGTTCGATAACCAGGCAAATCGCCCTAGGCAGTCTTAGATTATGGCCCTTGAATTAGGCCAAGTTCGATGACAGGCATATTTTGTGACAGTTTGCCACTGTTGTTCTGGTGTGTGTTTGATTCTTGGCTGTGGCTTAAATAATTTATATATGAAACATACCTTTAAATGTTTTGCTTAGGAACAGTTCTTAGTAACTAGTGTTATTATAATTGATATAATTTAACAAATTATGGTGGCATATTTCTGCCAACCACATATCCACTTATTTATCTCGAAATTTTTCTTAAAAATGTGTCTTATTCAGTTATTATCTGGCAGGTGTCAAAACTGCTTGTTATCCACTTAAGTATTTTAACACGACAAAACTGCCTGTTAGTGCCCACTACTGCCATCCACATATTCACTTATTAATCCCTCGCCACAAGTGGTGGGGGGTTATAGGAATGGTCTCCGTCCGTCCTTCCGTCCTTCTGTCCTTCCGTAACATTTTGTGTCCGCTCTGTATCTCTTAAACCCCTTGAAGGATAATCATGAAACTTGAATCAAATGATCACCTCATCAAGATGATGTGCAGATCCCATGAGTCAGCCATGTCGGCTCAAGGTCAAGGTCACAACTCGAGGTCATGGGTTTGAGCCTACCATTTCGTGTCCGCTCTGTATCTCTTAAACCTCTTGAAGGATAATTATGAAACTTGGATTAAATTATCACCTCTTCAAGACGATATGCAGAACTCATGAGTCAGCCAAGTGGGTTCAAGGTCAAGGTCACAACTCAAGGTCAAAGGTCTGAGCCTTCCATTTTGTGTCCGCTCTGTATTTCCTAAACCCCTTGAAGGATTTTCATGAAACTTGGGTCAAATGATCACCTCATCAAGATGATGTGCAGAATTGATGAGTCAGTCAAGACTTAGAGTCAAAGGTTTGGGCCTTCCATTTTGTGTCCATTCTGTATCTCCTAAACCCCTTGAAGGATTTACATTAAACTTGGGTCAAATGATCACCTCATTAAGAACTCATGAGTCAGCAATGTCAACTCAAGGTCAAGGTCACAACTCAATGTCAAAGGTTTGAGCTCTGTATCTCCTAAAGCCCTTTTAGGATTTTCATTAAACTTTGGTCAAATGATCACCTCATCTAGACGATGTGCAGAATTCATGGGTCAGCCATGTCAGTTCAAGGTCAAGGTCACAGCTCAAGGTCAAAGGTTTACCCTTTCACTATGTGGTGGGGGATTTAGCTGTCTTTTAGACTGCCTTGTGTTAACTAGGTATCTTGATTTTTGTCAGTCAGTTATGATTAGCAATATCCCATAATCATCGCCTATCATTACAGAATAAATAAAAATACATAAAGGGGCATAACAATTATGCAAATTTATCATTCCAAATCCTATCTATAGGCACAAACCATTAGTGGTGGTGGCAGGGGATGAGGTGGATATACACTCATTCATTCTGTCAAAAGGTGAGAAAAATGTGAAGCCAAACCAGGACTCAAACCGGGGACCGCGGAATACGGTTCCGATAATCTTCGGACTGAGCTACCCCACCGCTTACCCATTTTCTCCTTGTTTCAATATTCAAGTTCTGTTAAATATTCAAGCATGGAACTTTAAAAATTAAGCAGTTAAAGGCGTTGGAGACTAACCATTGTTTTGCCGTCAAGGCCCCATGTTGGGCGCCAATTTCACAGGATGAGAAAAATGTGCAGCCAGACCGGGACTCGAATCTGGGACCTCAGAAAACGGTTCTAATGCTGTACTGACTGAGCTACACGGCTGTCTATACATTTTCTCCTCATTTCAATACTCAAGTTCTATACCGTGACAGTTACGTATAAGGGACGAAAAGTCTAACAGTTAATCACCAATTTTGGTACGAATATTAACTAGATATCAAGAAAACATTCACAATAACCACTTATTTATGTGACTATGTGGATGGCAGAAGTCGGCACTAACAGGCATGTTTGTCCTGTTAACATGATTATCTGGATAACACGCAATTTTGCTACTTGCCAGATAATAACTGGATATGTGACATTTTTAGAGAAAACTGTCTACATAAATAAGTGGGTATGTGGTTGGCAGAAATATGACACCATAACAAATAAATAGACATTTCATGTAAAAACACAAAAAAAATGTTTATTGGTTTAACTGAGATTTTGTTTTCAGGGGGTTGGACAATATCCAGATACCATTAAAAGATACCAACAATAGACCAGTTTATCCATCTGTGAGAGGTCAACATATGAAAGTAAGAGAGCTGTATTTCAATGAATTGTTCAAACATAACAGTGAAATGCATATCTGATTAGTGCACAGTGAAAAATAACAAATATATAGAGTCAAACTTTGATTGCTCTAACTTTATGGGACCAGCAAATTTTGTTTGAGTTATCATTAGTTTGAGCCATCAAACAATATACCTTAGACAGGGATTTTGCTGGGACCTGACAATGTTTTCGAGCAAAGGGTGATGCTCGAATTATCCGAGTATGAGTGAAGTAAATTTGGTTGTGTTATTTGATATGGATGAACAGTAAAATTTCATTATCAGTGCTTTAAAAGAATGGAATTATTTGACCGTTGAAAAAACATCATATCAGTTTGTTCTCCTAAAATTGGTTCCGATAAACATACTGGACTGTGTTATGTTGCCATGAAGACTGCTGGTTTCATTTTTGATTTAAAAACATACAGTACAGTAAAACCTGTATGAAGCTGCTGACCAAGGGAGCAATACAGTCTTGCTGCTTGTGGCAGTAAAAAGTTGAAAGGAACAAGAAGTCAGTTTGGGAAGTTAGCTGGCTGCTAAAGGAAAGTGGCTGCTGAATACAGGTAGTCACAAAAGTAGGTTTAACTGTATTATAACCAGTGAATAATGACAGCTGCAAGAATAGACTTCTTTTTGGCACTCACTAGTATGGTTATTTATGGGTTTGACTGTATTTAAATGAATATTTGACAATATATTTCAGTGTGAGTATGAAGTGCTGGTGACTGTATTCCTGAGCAACGGTGATACATTTGATCTCAATGTTCCTATATCTGTGATAGTTGCTGAAAAAAATAAACAGGTTAGTGGGAGTATGGTACATTGTTGGCGAGTCGTGGGTTTTCGTTGAGTAGTGGGCAGCAATATAAAGCTCAGTTTTTAGAGATAAATAAATGCAATTCATTTGTGTCTGTTTTGAAATTGTGATTACAAAATATCCATTATGCTAAGCAAAAATCAGTGTTATTTAACTAAAATAATCGGATGAAAGAAACTATATTACTGCCAAAAGCTGTTGTTCTGACATACGTCACACTGAGTTATCTCTGGGGTCAAGTTCACTGTTCAGATGACTAGAATCCAATGCATCACAAGTTTTTGCTGTCAAAGACATATCATATACTTCCGTATGCCACGTTATCCATTAGTGCTTCACAAACTTGATATATGTTATAAATGTTGATATTGAAAATATTGATGGATGTTCCATTTCAACTAAATGAAGCTGTAAAATCAGTATATAATAATTTGAAATTCCTACGTTTGATAGGTTCAGAGTGTACTGTTGTCAGTTGGGATTTACTCATTATGAATCTTTTGATTTAAGGGTTACCTTATTGTAACTGTTACAGCTAAATGAGTTTACTTCCACTTGTTATTGTTGTTATTATCCCCCGCCGATGAAATCGGGAGGGGGGTATTGAAATGGCGTTGTCCGTCCGTCAGTCCGTCCGTCAGTCCGTCCGTCCGTCCGTCCGTCCGCAGCCATTTCTCAGTAACTACTTGGTAGAATTTCATGAAACTTGAAATAAACATGAACCAACATACTGCGATGATGCCCGTCAAGTTTTTTTTTTGATTGGTCAATTTAATAAAAAATGTCCGTCTGCAGCCATTTCTCAGTAACTAACAGGTAGAATTTCATCAAATTTGAAAATGACATGAACCAAGATATTGCGCTGATGCCCGTCAAGTTTTTTTTTTGATAGGTCAATTTTCCTCAGAGTTATTGCCCTTGATTTAATGAAAAATGTCCGTCTGCAACCATTTCTCAGTAACTAGCAGGTAGAATTTCATCAAACTTGAAATAGACATGAACCAAGATACTGTGACGATGCCCTTCAAGTTTTTTTTCGATTGGTCAATTTTCCATATAGTTATTGCCCTTTAATTGTTTAAAAATCCACAGATCTGTACATAACAAACCAATCAATTGGAAGAATTTCATTAAACTTCTTCCATTCTTTTCCATGAACATTTATTATAAACATGTGATGTTGTGTACCTGGTCACCACCTTACCTTGGTCACCCCCCCCCCCCCCCCCCCCCCCCCCCCCCCCCCCCCCCCCCACAATTTTTTTTTTTTTTTTTTTTTCATTTTTTGTTTTCTATCAATATTTATAATCAACATGTAAACTGTTGTATCCTCACCCCACCTCCCACCCAAACAAATCATTCATTTTCTTTTAATTTGATTTTGACTAATGAAATTATTTGCTTCTTGGTAACATTCTTAACTTTTTGCTGGATATATTTTTTTGCCGTTCCTCAACTCTGACCCTTTCGGCGGGGGATTCCAATTCATCGAATTTGCTTGTTTTTATTTTGCCCCCGAAGGGAGGCATATTAGTTTTCAACTGTCCATCCGTTCGTTCGTTCGTTAGTTCGTTCCTCACAATGTTAACTTTTTGCATGAAGGCACTTACTGAGTACACGATCCCTACTGACTTTGAGGTCACCAGGTCAAAGGTCAAGGCCACAGGGGCCAATGTTAACTTTTTCATGAAGGCACTTCACTCGCGAACCACTGCACCCAGGACCTTCAAACTTCACATGCTGATGGTACCTATTGAGTACACATCCCCTATTGACTTTGGGGTCACCAGGTCAAAGGTCAAGGCACTGTGGGGGCATTTGTCACCATTAGTGACAGCTCTTGTTATAATTTATTAAAGGCATATACTACAGTATCTGTATATGAGATGGGTGAATATTTTCCCAATAACAGAATTTCTTTAAACTTTGGATATTGAAGGACAGTCATCTAAGAAACAAAGATATGCAATAAAAGTCATAGGTCACTAGTATTAAAAGAGTTATCTGCCCTTGAAAATGGCATTTCCCTCAAAAATCCATATTCATGATCAGCCTTCTCTGTTTTGAATATGCTTTGTTTAGTGTCATGATAGAAATTGAAGTACTTAGTAGCTAAAGACTGTCTTTTATTATTTCAGTGGGGTTCATGGATACAGCCGGGTTGGGTTACAAATGACGCACCAAATATACAACTCATTGAAGACAGTGTTCTAAGGGTACCTGAAAATATTCTTTGTAAGTACATATTCCAGTGTAGGCTTTGATTTATTGCTTTTTCACTCAACCAAACAAGAGTAAACTGTTATGGTCTTTGACTTAGTGAAAAATACATGTAAGGTGCTTAAAAGTTTGTGGGGCATATAGCTTAAAAAATAGTTCACCAAGAGTCATGAAACTGTGAGGGAGTATTATCTAGCATGTGAATTTGTGCACCTGAGTTTTTATCACATGGAGATTCCGGTACTTGGACCCTTTAAGGGGCTGCTAGAGCTTGAAAAAGAAAAACACTGAAATGCCTTTTTCTCAAGAACTGCTTCAAGGATCTTCTAAAAGATATGCAGATAAAATTAAGAACAACAACATAAAATCTAACACAAACAAACAAATCCACCTGTGCTGTGTGTCTGGAAAATTCTGTTACTTTAACCTTTAGCCTGCTGGCGGCATGTGATTCTGCCTTTGCGACCAGTGGACGTGCAGGCTGACCATGGTCTGCACTATTCGCTGTTCAGTCAGTAAATTTTTAGTGAGCACCTCTTCGAATGATAAGTGACTCTGCTCAAATTGAATGATAGATCAGTCAGTTTTAGAAATTTAGCAGGGTAAAGGTTAAGCCAATGTACAGTGATATGTAAACAGTAGCTATTGAATAATGAATCAGATATGTTTACTTTTGTTTTCAGCCAGCGAAGCATTTTCAAGTTTACCTGGTTTTCAGCCGTTATGATATCAACTAGTCAAAGATGTCACCAATATTTTCCTGTAAGAGTGTATACAGGCCTATTGTATTTGCCAGTATGTTACATGTCTGGTTGTGTTTTGGCCAAATTGCAAATGGATTTCATTTCTCGATATGCTTGCTAAGCCAGTGTCTAGTGTACTTCTTACAATGAAGACTGTGCTTGATTGATAAGTGATGAACAAAAACAAAACGAGTTCATAGGTACATGGCAACAACTCACAAACTTTAAGAACAATAATGCTGTTTTCCATTGTAGTTTAAACATATTTTTTTCATACTGATCGTAGAGAAAGTTTTAACAACTTTATTGATTATGCAGTGACAGTGTGCTGGATTTTTAACCAGTACTTTTTGCCTAAGATAACTGACTAGATTCACATTCATGACAGGAGAGTTGGGAGTCAAATGTTCTACCACTGCATATTTCATTACGATTGCAGTATAGAATGAACAGTGTAATTTATTACAATTACACAGTTCTGTGTTCTCCAAAACAATTTGTATGAAGTTGTTTTTTTCAAATTAAGATGTTTGCCAGATGCTTTATATTTTCATGGCATTTATTAATAATCTTCACATAGTGCAATACAGGTACCTATATTTTCAATCAAAATCACTATTATTATACATTGGTCGGTAGGTAATTTATAGATTTTTTAGCTCCACTATTTGGAGAATAGGGGGGATATTCTACTTGCCCCAGGGTGGACGTGAGCTTTCTTGGTTAAAGTTTTTCAGAAACCTTTGTTTTTCTGTCATATCTTTGTTACTATTACTTATTTCTTACTGTAACTTCACATAAACATTGTTCGGCATACAAACAAAGTATGTGCAGGGGCTGGGCCCATTATACCCAAGGTCAAGGTCACCAGGGTGTTACACTTAGGTTATTTTTAAGGTTACAGTTTTTCGGCAACCTTTGTTTTTCTGTCATATCTTTGTTACTTTTGCTTATATCTTACTGTAAGTTCACATAAATATTGCCCAGCATACAAACAAAGTATGTGCAGGGGCTGGGCCCATTATACCCAAGGTCAAGGTCACAGAGTTGTTATACTTGGAATTATTTTCATGTTAAATTTTTACGAAAGCTTCGTTTATAGACATATCTTTGGTACTTTAAAAAAAAGGTAAAGTTTCTTGTTTAACGTGGGTAGTCGACGAAAGTCCCCACCTGGAATGGATGGAACAACTTATTTCTAGCCGAGCCCACGGCAGGTGTCATATTTACCTCCCCAGCATCCAGTCTAGGCCGATACTGCTGGAAACAGTACCAATTTAAGTAAATCACCCAGCACTGAATACTAGTCAGGATATCAGCCGCGACCGGGAATGGAACCCGGACCACTGGCGTTGTAGTCCAACCTGCTAACCACTGCGCCACTGACTCCTTTCACTTTAAAAGATAATGACTAGAAATTAAAAGTATTTCTTTATAATTGTCATTTGCATGTGTGATTACAATCCCCAAGACTCTAATTGTATTTTTGACATATTATGCCCCTTTCCAACTTAGTTTTTTGGCAATCTGCACTTTCTAGATATAACTTTAGTATAATATAAGATAAAGACTTGAAACTTAAAATGTATCTTTATCATCATCATCATCATGTGTGGTAGCAATCCTTATACCTCTGATTTGTATTTTTGACCAAATTATACCCCTTTCATACTTGAATTTTTTGACAAACTTCATTTTCTGGACATAACTTTAGTACTATATAAGATAATGACTTGAAACTCAAAATATATCTTTACCATCATCATCTGCATGTGTGGTAACAATCCCAATAACTCAGATTTGTGTTCTTGACAGAACTATGCCCCTTGGTTGTCTTTGTCTCTTATTGAAACATATATTCATTTTACTGTCAAATCGCTAAATAGTTTAACGCGCTGTCTTACAGACAGCTCTTGTTATGTACTTTTCTCAACCTTATATTTAAACTAAAAGAGATATTATAGTGACTTACAAATGGTTACAGTAAAACTGAGTTGTAGCAAACTCAATACTGATAATTCATGTTTCTGTGAAATAAAACAAGAGGATGCCATTTCTATGCAATGTACATCAGTACCTGCTTTAATAACCACTTCAAAATAATTACAACAGTATACAACCTGTTTTGAAAGATCAATTTTTTTTCTCATTTTCCTATAAATAGAACAGTTTGATTTGTTATAAAAGACCACCACTTGGAAAAGACCATTTTTCTCTACATGAGGTTGCTCATTATAGACAGGTATTCTAGGTTGTTGTGTTTTTTTCTCACAGATTTAAGTGTATTTGAATACTAGTAGTTAATGAATTTTGCTTTCTAGAAGGATTGCAGTGTTTTCATGTAATGTGATATTGCTTCTTCATAAATCATGGCCATCTTTGGATTTTATAGTAACTTCATTTATTGAACACATTCCACATAACCTCGTAAGTTTTTGTGCAATCCAGACTTGATCCATTTGCTAAGAATTCATTCACTTACAGGGACTTTCTTCTTAGATCACTAACAAAGTTTTGCCTTTGCATAACTCCCAAACCTTGTCATTAAGTTGAGACATTTCTGTGCAAAATATTTTTTTGGCCATTTACATGTTGGATTGGCCTTGATTAACTCTAATCAGGAAAAAAAGTCCCAGCAAAGATCTTTTAAATGTTGTTATTTTTGATATACAACATAATATTTTACTATGTTTTTTTTATGTCTGTTGTACACGAGTGTTGAAAATTATTAGGTCATATTATTCATGGGATCTGCATGAAAATTGGTCAGAATGTTCATCTTGATGGTATTTAGATCAAGTTCGAAACTGAGTCACGTCCGATCCAAAACTAGGTCAGTAGGTCAGATAATAGAAAAACCTTGTGACAACTCTAGAGGCCATAGTTTTCATGGGATCTGTATGAAAGTTGGTCTGAATGTTCATCTTGATGATATCTAGGTCAGGTTTGAAACTGGGTCAACTGCGGTCAAAAACTAGGTCACTAGGTCTCGACATAGAAAGACCTTTTGACCTCTCTAGAGGCCATATTTTTCAATGGATCTTGATGAAAATTGGTCAGAATTTTTATCTTGATGATAATCTAGGTCAAATTCAGAAGTAGGTCACATGAGCTAAAAAACTAGGTCACTATGTCAAATAATAGGAGAAAACGACATCATACTCAGTTCATGTGGGGGCAGGTGAGCGATTCAGGACCATCATGGTCCTCTTGTTACAGAATTGTGCCCCTTTTCATTTAATAGAAATTTTGTTTAAAGTTTTTGTAAAGTTTATTAACTTCTTCATTACATAAGATATTCAATAGAAACTTGCTGTACTTCCTCAGAGGGACTGTGTATTGAGCAGGCTGTCATGAGGCAGCTCTTGTTGATATCTCAAGAAAATCTACAAAATTGTTCTTTAAGGGTATGTAGAACTATGCAAGGAGCATCTTTTGTTGGGCAGTATTGGATCTGATAGGAATTTAATACAGGTGGCAGCTAAGGCAATTTTAACTGTATACATAATTGTTCAAAGGGTACGTGTAAAATCTTCTCCAGAATGTTTTGATGTGACTGTAGATTTATGTGTAAGTGAGAAAATTTTATTGATTTTTTGACAATTTTCATCAGAAGTGTATAACTTCATATAGCTGCTTTTTTATAATGTATGCTTTTAGAAATTTCAGCAGTTTACATGATTGTGAAAGAAAGTTCAAAGGTTCTGTCTCGTTGTTTATTCATGTATGGCTACATGCACATTTTTATGCTCCCTGAAGGGCGAGCATATAGTTGCTGCTTTGTCCGTCCTTCCACCCTTCACACTTTTGTCTGGAGTAATACTTCAAAAGTATTAATGGCATTTGATTCAGACTTCACATAATCATAGAGGCTATTGAGACAAAGTGCCATGTCAAAGAATCATACTCTACCTTACCTTGTTTTTGAATTATCTCCCTTTAGTCAATTTTTCTTCTTTTTATTATCACCATTTTTTTTTTCTAATAGGTTATTCTCCATATTCGGACAAGCAAATGCATCATGGAGCATCATTCACTTTTACCGATTCCTTGTTGTACCTCCCGACAACAAAGTTGTAAGGGGGGGTATACTGGTTTCAGGTTGTCTGTCTGTCTGTCCGTCTGTCTGTCTGTCCATCCGTCTGTCCGTAGACGCAATCTTGTGCGCACCATCTCTCCTTATCCCCTTGACAATTAATGAAACTCACACAAGTGACAGTACAACAGTAGTTGTGCATGGGCATGTTAGTTCTTTTAGAAAAAAATTTGCAGAGTTATGGGACTTGTTTTTTTGTTACTATACTATTACATAGACACAATCTTGTGCGCACCATCTCTCCTCATCTCCTTGACACAATTTAATGAAACTTCACACAAGTGATCAGTACCAACAGTAGTTGTGCATGGGGCATGTTAGGTTCTTTTAGAAAAAAAATTTGCAGAGTTATGGGACTTTTTTTTTTTTTTTTTGTTACTATACTATATACATAGACACAATCTTGTGCGCCCCTCTCTCCTCATCCCCTTGACACAATTTAATGAAACTTCACACAAGTGATCAGTACCAACAGTAGTTGTGCATGGGGCATGTTAGGTTTTTTAGAAAAAAAAAATGCAGAGTTATGGGACTTTGTTTTTTGTTACTATACTATATACATAGACATAATCTTGTGCGCACCATCTCTCCTCATCCCCTTGACACAATTTAATGAAACTTCACACAAGTGATCAGTACCAACAGTAGTTGTGCATGGGGCATGTTAGGTTCTTTTAGAAAAAAAATTTGCAGAGTTATGGGACTTTGTTTTTTTTGTTACTATACTATATACATGTACACAATATTGTGCGCACCATCTCTCCTCATCCCCTTGACACAATTTAATGAAACTTCACACAAGTGATCAGTACCAACAGTAGTTGTGCATGGGTTATGTTAGGTTCTTTTAGAAAAAAAATTTGCAGAGTTATGGGACTTTGTTTTTTTGTTACTATGCTATATACATAGACACAATCTTGTGCGCACCATCTCTCCTCATCCCCTTGACACAATTTAATGAAACTTCACACAAGTGATCAGTAACAACAGTAGTTGTACACAGGGCATGTTAGGTTCTTTCAGTGACAAAATTTGCAGAGTTACAGTCTGCATATGCAATATTGTGCGTGCCTAATCTACCAAACCCTTGCACACAGTTTAATGAAACTTCACACAAGTGATCAGTACCAACCCTAGTTGTGCATGGTGCATGTTACATTCTTTTAGATTAATATTCTGCATAGTTATGGGACTTTGTTTTTTGTTACTATACTGTATACATACAGTCTATATATATATACAGTCCACATAATTATGCAATCTTGCGTGCGTCAAATTGCAATGTACTGTGTCAGTGCATGCGGGGGGTACATTCATCACCTTAAGTGATAGCTCTAGTTTTGATTTTGTAATTGGTGAAATGTTTAATCCTTGTATAGATTGAATTAGAATGAAATCAAATGGGTACCATTGTTTATGTTTTTGCCAGTATTATTAAACTCTTACTCAGTGGCTTGCCAGTCAGTAGTCAAGGCTAGTTTTGACTGTTGACTGGTAAAGCATTGAGTAATGTTTTATTACATTGCACCAGAAATTGATTTTCAGTTTTTTATTTTTGACTTATTAACCCAGTGAACCTTAGTTAATACAGACTGGTCATACAGAACAAACTATGGACTGGTGACTTATAAAGGGAGTCGTGTAATAATATACATTTTATATTGCTTAGAGTGTTGACAGATCATAGGTAAGGAGGTAAGCTGGGTGTTGATGTAGACTACTTATGTATTTAGATATTCAATGGATATATCAACTACTGTACTTAGATATTCAATGGATATATCAACTTTTGTACTTTAAATAGATATTCAATGTATAAAATAACTATATATCAACTACTGTACTTAGATATTCAATGGATATATCAACTGCATGTCAGTTAGTGTACTTAGAACACATACGTTACTTATTCAACTAATATACCATCTACAGATTTGTGCATTTGTGATTGTTCTTTCAGTTGATATTTTTCAAAGCATTCCCTGTTACTTGTGTTCAGTGCATACCAACTTCCAAAATCCATTTTAAATGTTTGACAGAAATGAAAGAAAAAGGAAAATACAGTGGAAACTCGTCGTCTTAAAATCAAGCGTTTGATTTTGAGATAACCGAAATTCAGCTTAAAAGGATATTTTGTGCACTACATTTTTGGAACGGGACTTGAAAATGCCCTTGAGATAGTCGAAATTTTGAGATAACAAGTTTCAATTGAGCCGCGCCATGAGAAAACCAACATAGTGTGTTTGCGGCCAGTATGGATCCAGATCAGCCTGCCCATCCACGCAAACTGGTCAGGATCCATGCTGTTTGCTAACCGTTTCTCTAATTGGAATAGGCCTTGAAAGCAAACAGCATGGATCCTGACTGCGCTGATGCACAGGCTGGGCTGGATCCATGCTGGTAGCAAATGCACTATTATTATTATTATACCAGATTTGTTGAGCGCCCTTTTCATATGCAATATACGTTCAAAGGCGCTAATTTGTATAGAGCACTATGTTGGTTTTCTCATGATGTGGCTCAAATGTACATTACCTGCATTTGATTTGGAGTTGCTCTTTCAGCAAAAAGTAACACAGGTTCATTATTCCACCTATCTACCATAAAAATGCTTTTAATTAATTGAAAATGTGTTTGTTTTATAGATGTCACAATCCATATTTTCACTGTGGCTGTGCCACTCAGTGTAATAAATTTCTATTTTTAAATAAACAAACAAATTTCCTCAATTTTATTCTCTCAGAATATGACAGAAAGTTATTCACATATGTTTTGTTATTTTTAAGACTTGACTTTTTTGAGCCCACCAAAAGTGAGCTATTGTGATCACCCTTTGTCCATTTTCCACTTTATGTTGTCAACGATTTGACTGTTAACACCCTAGAGGTCACATTTTCTAATTGATCTTCATGAAACTTTGTCAGAGTGTTTGTCTCTATGAAATCTAGTGTTTGTTGTTTTTTTTTCAAATGATTCCACTTGATTACACTTGGGAGCTACTCTATATGTTTGAAAATTTTGTTTGAAATTTCTGTCCAGATTTCCGTTGTTTACTTAGTCTGCAAAAATGTTAATTGGGTTAATTTCTATCAAGCAAAGCCATTATGATTACTAAACTCTAGGGCCTCAATGTGTTTTGCTTATTCAAATAGATGGTGCTCTTTAAAAATCATCTTGTCTGAAACTGAATTTCACACAATCACTCCTTAAATGACCTTCTACTAAAATAGTTTAATCATGATAATTTGTTAACCCTTACCCTGCTAAATTTCTATAATGAACTGGTGCATCTTCCAATTTGGACAGTTGGACAGTACCATTAATTATTAAGAGGGGTGTTTACCAAAATAATGGAAGCGTAGCGACCAGTGCAGATCATGATCAGACTGCACTGATGTGCAGGCTAATCATGATCTACACTGGTTGCATAGGCAGAATCAATTGTGTCCAGCATGGCAAGGGATAAAACCATAGCCCAAGTAAAACTTGTTTGTGCTTTTAAACTTAGGTGAGGGATCTAGGGCCATCATGACCTTCTTGTTATATGTTATGATATTTATATTTTAAAATTTTTACAAGATGTGAATGTTTTTGCTATATGTATTTGTATAGAGCATTAAATGTTTTTCTTTCATTTGGCTGGTCTAACTTTGGCTGCACATAAAGGTGATTTAGAATGGTTAAGAGTTCATAGGTACAAAATGACAGGAACTGAGTGGTAAAATATCCAAGCATCTGAACAATGAACCATGGTAAAACAGATGGTAAATCACAACAAACATGTTTTATTTTTAACATGAATGATAAATTTTATGCTGAACTTCATTCATCCAAGTGATAGTGAAGCAGGTGTTATGTGCAAATTTGACATCTAAATTGTTGATGAACCATGGTTAATCAGACGATAAATCACAAGAATGCATTGTTTATTTTCAATCTGACAAGCTTAATTTCTGTTTTCTTTATAAGTATCTTCACAAATGTAATGCAGTTGTTAAGTGTTTAGGTTCTTCAGGTTTAAACCAATATTTTCAGGGTAGAGCCCATTGTCTATTTTGATCAAGAGTTTGAAATAAATCATGTCATTATTGTCTTTGCAATTAGAATGGTGTGTAGGGGAGACTAATGAAGAACAATTCAGAGTTTCCTATTTTATAACGTAAAATTAATGTTGAAAATGTGGTATAATAAAGTAGCAACCCGGTTTATGGTATCAATAAGCATTAGATTCAAAGCTTGAACATTTTTGTTTAAGATTTTTATTTGTACAAGTTGTTCCAAACAACTTAAGTTACTGGTACACTAGATAATCTGTGTCTTGGGTTCAAAATATGACATTTATAAAATAGCATTTTATTGTAATTTATTGTTGTTTTATTGATATCTATACCCATGCTATTGTTTGTAGCAACCATATCGACTATAATTGTCGGCAGATCCTGCAAGGCCGTCACAAATTACAACCTTCTGCCTTGTTATTTATTTCTCAGTGTGGCGAAAATCTGCATTGTATTGAAAATTAGAAACATTTTTCACCTCGAAAAGAGAAAACTTCTATATTTTCATGAGTGCATGACTATACAACTTTTAGGTGATATACATATATATATTTACAAAAGAAAACTAAATAAAAAAACATTTATTTTTTTCCACTTTAATGACAAAAAAAGCAAAACAATGAAAACTTATTAACAGACATATGAAATGTAATAAAGTAATAATTCTATTCATGTAGATCAGGTAAATCTTTATATAAAATACGCTAAAATGATGAGACAATCGGCGAAGGTTGTCACAAAAGTTTAAAATACTGTTAACTTTAACTGTTAAAATAAAAGAAAAAGGAAAAAAGAAAACAAAGAAAGAAAAACAAGAGTTGTCAGCAGACACTGAACCTCCCTGCTAAAGATGAACATTCTGAAAGGGTGTTTATTTTATAGTACTAGTGTCTAGTGTTTGATTAGTGGGGGAAGGGTTGGATAAGAACTAATACACAGAAACAAAATAAAATGAAAATAAAGAAAATATTTGGAGGTAAAAAGATAAAAACAAATTTACCTACAAACTTAAGTAATTGAAACTAAACAAAAGAGGAGGGTGTGTATTTTGGTAGTTGGAGAGGGAGTGGTGAAGGGGTATTACAAGCAATATAATACTATATCAACAACAACAACAACAGACATTATTAGCAAATAATAATTAGTAATATTGACATAACATGTCCTTGGCAAATGAACAGATGTGAAATAAATAAATAAATATATGCACACAAGTAAACATTACACAATAAGACACTTTCATAACAATGATCTTTACTGTTTCAGCCCTTGATTTGTATGACTTGTTGCTGTATGTTGAGGGTTTAGCTCCATTTAACAATATTATAGTTCTGTAATGGCGCAGTTGTTCTTAGGTTCTGTTCTAACCTGTTCTCAGCAAGTAACAACTTGCTTCCACCACATGAATGGGAGGTGGAGGACTAACGATTTCAGACATGGTGTCTTTAATATCTGTTCAGATAAATCCGCCTGGAGAACAGACGCCTCGCCTGGGGATCGAACTCACGACATGATAATTTGTAGATCTGCACTCTCCTACTGAGCTAAGAGGGTGGACTCATTGATATATATTTTCATATATTTATGGCTGTCTTTATTTTTTTTTTGATATTCAGTAATCTGTTAAATCTCTGTATGTTAGGCCATGGAATATTTTACATATAAATTGATTGAATATTGTTATTTTTCAAGCAAGGCATCAACTCGTAATAAGATTCTACAACAGTTTCTGTAGTTACAATTTCTACGAATTTTACATTATCAGTACTAACAGATCTTCCTGTTTCCATAGCATGGCTATGTGCTGAAACAATGTTAGCAACTTTCTGAAATAGTCATTTTTTATACATTATGGACAAAAGCTTTGTATAGACCACAATACCTTCGCTATATGCTTTTTTTTGTTTTTGCTTTTTTATTCGTCTTTGGTCTGACTCAACAATTCAAGAAGTCTACTTTGGAGGAAAGATATATGACTGTTTATGTTTTTTTCCTATCTGTCCTTGATGTGAGCGCTAACTGAGTCCATGTTCCTGTGGTGATTTCCACCCAGCTGCTGCTGACCGTGTAATTTTTTACAACTACCCTTAATATTAGGTTTATCATATGAAAGAACAGCTTGCTTAACTTGTCAGTGTAAAAATTGAAATTTGCAACAATATAAGTCTTGTTTTGCCTTTCGTGTACTACCCTTTGAGGTGTACGCGATCCAGTTAAAGCCAAGTTAATCTCCTCAAAATGATAACAGCTGTCCTCAACACTTTTTACCTCTTTTAATTCAAAGACAGACTAGTACAACATTGAAAATTACAAAAAAAATATGTTTTTTTTTGGTGGGGATGGGGAGATGAAGGGATAGCATGGGCCAATGTAAAGAAACTAAATGTGAAAAAAAATGTGATGGGTAGGTATGTTCAGATGGGGTGAGGGGGGCGATTGGTAGAAAAACTGGGAGGGTGAGTGGGGGTGGGGGATGAAGATGATGGGATACTCAAGAGGCAATATCAAGAAAAAAAAGTTACAGATATGAATAAAATGTGTGTGATTGTGGGGTCAAGGTGAAGGGATACGTACAGCCAATGCAAAGGAACACAAGAAATTTTTCGTAAATGGGTGAGGGGTTAATGTGAGTGGGGGTGTGTAGATGGGTAGTAATGTGGGTGTTGGATGATGGAATACAGAGACACACTTTCAAGAAAGGCAAGAAAATACTATCATTTAAAACAATTCTATTTTTTCTTTGGAGCGGGATGGGGAGGGAGGGGGATGGGTGGTGCGGGCGAGTAAACCGGAAATAAAGAGACAATATTAAGAAACTAAAAGTTAAAAAAAAAGACAACAACATAGGGACGGGGAGTAATGTGGATGAGGATACTAATTAAGAGACAATTTGAAAAGATACAAAATACTTCAAGTAAACAAAATTTAAATATTGCTTTTGGGTGGGGTAGGGCAAACACATATTGAACTCACATATGTTTGACCAGTCTTTCTGTGTTTCCCCCTCTGACTTTACAGCAAGCAATTACAAAATATATTCAAGAAAGACAATAAATACACAAACTTGCAATCTAATTTGAATTAAAAAATTTCCAAGTTTAAAAAGGGAGATGTAATTCTGTCAAAATGACATCAAGAGTTATGAAAGCTAGTTCTTACTAGTGATATTAGGAGCACATAAATTTTTTTAAAGCATTGTTAGTCTTGTGATATGTAGTTACTGAACAACTATTTCACTGATTTTCACAAAAGTTTGTTGAACAACATGACAAAGTATGACATGTCAGACGTTGCTAAATTATATATGTATGTTATTATTATTGTATGTTTGTTATTGTTATTCAATGTCGTGTCATTCATATTCTAAGTCTTACCATTGTTATTGTATATGTCGTTATTGTATGTTCGATATTCTTATGGTAAAAGTCATTATTGTTATTCTATATTTCGATTCATACTCTGTTTTATTTGTGAATGATGTGAACAATGCCTGTCGCCATATACATATTCTTGTGGTCGTTAACCCATTATTGTTATTCTATATGTCGTTATTCTTATTGTATGTTCGATATTCTTATTATAAAAGACGTTATTGTTGTTGTATATTCATTATTGTTTTTTGTAAGCTTGATATTCTTATTGTATGTGCGATTTCCCGCGATATAAATAGTACAGCGACGCTATACAAATACAATCACATAACATAGAATAAGAATGACACGTTTTGTAAATAGAATCAGATATTGAACAACAATGATGACTTTTACCACAGACGAATACAAATACGAATACAATACAGTAACGAATAGAATAACGACAGTAACTTAGTACAATAAGAATCAAATATGAAAACAATAATGACTTTACCAAGAATATCGAACATACATAAGAATAACGACATATAGAATAACATGGTAAGACTTAGAATATGAATGACACGCATGAATAACAATATCAAGATACAATAACAAATAACGAAATAGAATAACAATAATGACTTTTACCATAGGAATATCGAACATACAATAAGAATAACGACATATACAATAACAATGGTAATACTTTGAATATGAATGACACGACATGGAATAACAATATCAAAGATACAATAACAATAACGAAAGATAGAATAACAATAATGACTTTTACCATAGGAATATCGAACATACAATAAGAATAACGACATATAGAATAACAATGGTAATACTTTGAATATGAATGACACGGCATTGAATAACGATATCAAAGATACAATAAGAATAACGAAATATAGAATAACAATAATGACTTTTAGAATATGAATGACAAGACATTGAATAACAATAACAAATATACAATAATAATAACATACCTATATAATTTAGCAACGTTTGACATGCCATAACAAAGTACAAAAAGAGCATACTTCTGTCAAAATGACAGCACGAGTTATGGAACCTTTGTAACGTCATTCATTTAGTATTATGGTGAAGGGATTACTGAAGTCTCATTCAGTTGCAATTAACTAACGTGCTGACAATAACGAATAAAATTACGTTGAAAAAAAAATGGCCAAGTACAAAAATAGACACAGTTATTCAAAATGATAGCAAGAGTTATGGAACCTTTGTCATTCAGTTGGTATAATCGTGACAAAGAAGTGTGAGAATATTTATTTAGTTTTGATGTGTAGTTACTGAGATACTAACTTGCTGACACAAAAATGGGCGTTATAGTAAGGGTTGAAGAACGTGTGTCATTCAGTTGGTATTAACATGGCATATATGTGTATGTGAAGTTACTTACGGTAGAATTTTGTAGAAAAAAACTGGTTAAGTTCAAAAATAGGCATGATTTGATTAAAGTTAAATCAAGAGTTATGGAACCTGTACCAGTCAATTAATATTATCATACGGAAGGCATGTGTAAAGTGTTATCCAATTAACGAATAATAATTGAGATGTGAGCTTGCTGAGAATCCATATCAAGGTGTCTACACATGACGCTGACGCCGGTAGTATCGTAATAGCTCTGATGACTTTATCAGGGCGAGGTTATATTACAGCAGCAATTTAGATTTAGATTTAAAGTTACATTTTAAAGCAATTTCTATCATCTGGAAAAAGTCGCTTATATTACAAAACACATAGCGAAATATTGCACTGCAACTTTTAATTCGAGTGCTTAAGAAATACCGACACCATTCTCCTAAAATCCAAGAAAAAGCACTAATTGAAGAAGACATGTACATATGTAATAGAGTAATGTATATGGAAATCAACTTGTAGTTTCAAATGAAGCATCCGAATGAAATCCAGTTAATATTTCATATCTAGTTATTTTGCGGTTTTTCATCTCTTTGTTTTCACCCCGCCAACAGATAACACCCAGTTGTTGAGTAGATGTTTAGCCGTTTTATCCTGTAAAGAGTTAAATCACATATATTTAACAAAATGTGTTTAATCATGTAAGATGGCTGATTTTTTCAGAGAAAAACAAAGATTTGCTCGGCCCTCTCATTTCTATCAAGTTAAACCTACTGTAGCGATTTTAAATAATGGCATGAAAACTATAAGGAACACCACTTTGATAGACTGCAACTGGCTGTTAAAATTTATTATATATAAAGTCATAATTCTGAACCAAAACTTGACATCATTTCAAATTGATATTGCAAATGTTAATGTAAAGGGTTCCTGCATGCAGTATAATGGTAATAATGACAAGCATTCACTTGTCATGTGCCATAGATGAAACGTAGACAAAATCTGTTTCATCTACCATTTCCATAGCAGGGTTTTCGTAACTTGAGTCTTTCTTCTGCAACTGTAGCCCATTAAAAAGTTCGAAAATATTTGCTTCAAAAATTACAACTGTTTAAGATATTCCAAAAGGGGTGTTCGTACTTTGCGAAAAGGAACGGAGATATGAACAGAAAAAGACAAATGATATTTAACCTTTACTTTGCTAAATTTCTAAAATGGACTGGCCCATCATTTAGTTTTAGCAATACCATTTATTATTTGAAGGGGTGTTTACTGAAAATGTGCTGACTGAATAACGAACAGTGCAGATCAACTCAGCCTGCACGGATGAGTTGATCTGCACTGATCTCAAAGGCAGAATCATTTGTCAACAGCAGTCTAAAGGTTAAAACTTTCTGTTGTTCAAAATAACCGAATTGTACTTACAATGGAAAATATACTGTATAAAATTATTTTTGACAATAAATTCAAAACTCATCAAAATGTTTTGTAAAGTTAAAATTGCCATATTACCACCTCTGTAGTTACTTTAGAATGGTATTTGATAGGAACAGAGATAGTGTCTTATATTTAAAGAGATATCAAGAAAAATCCTTTTTATAGAAGAAAAGGTGGATCAAACAGTGTGGCTGTATTTGCTTTTAGATACACAAACTTGAAATAGGGAGGTGAAAGGCAGGCCAGAGCAAACATATACAAGGCTCTTTTAATATATGTAATGTAATTTCATATTTTTTTCATTCAAAATTTGTTTAGTTGTCCAAACTTATTTCGGGGGAAATTCAGATAGGTTTGACATGTTGGCCCTCCCGTGACTCCTATTTTAAAATGTTCCTACACCAATGAAATAGTGTTGTTCAAACAAAATTAAGCCAATCCAGTCCTACAATCCAAAAATCCAAAAACCTACAGAACTGAGTTTTGAGACCAGTCTAAGATCCCAAACATGTAAGTACAAATGGTATATCTGCCCTGTTGCACTGGTATTCATTCCGTTTCACAACGTAGGACCCTGTAAAGTTTTACCTTTCTCACAAATACTGCTACCATTTGTGTTAGAACAATCGTGATGGCTGTTCCATGCCCAGTCGACTGAGACCAACATGTCAACGCATCCCCTTTTAATGTCAGGCTCTCCTGGGGACCAGACTGTGTAATTCATAACAGTGTCATCATACCATCGATACTCTCCATACTCGGTGGACCACCGGGCACCAATCCAGTAGTAAATTGTACCATATTCTATTGTATACAATTGCCATATCAAAACGCATATATAGAGTTTGGAGAACAGTTTCAGAATACAGCATTGTCATTGGTCAATTTCAAGAGCAACCAATCAGACAGTTTAGTTTTGAGACCGGATTCAGATAGTCATAGTTAGTCAATGAACAGTTACGATAACAGAACATTACATAAATATGCAAAAATAAACAGAATCATAAGTGCAATATGTATATTTACACCGTGTTTTGTCTTTGAAGTTACGTCAGGCAAATAGAAAGTTTATCGGAATAAAATAATGTGGGCTAGAAGGAAATACATTAGAACGTTCCTTATTTTACTATATGCTAGACTTTTTAAAACAAATTTCTGACAATATAATTTGAATATGTCAATACAAACTTCTGCTCATTTTTCAAGATTTGAATATAAGTTACACATTATTCTAAAGGTCTCTACGGCTATGCATGGTTGGTGGTCATGCAAAGACAATATCTGAAATTATTTTCGATTTTGTAAAGTTTCCGCTAAATGAATACAGGCTGGTAATGTGTGTAGAGATGGGGGAATGAAGGAGGGGAGGGAATCAATGACACATGATACAAAACAAGACAATATTGAAATATAGTCACGTCAGTAGTATTGACGAGAAATAATTATTTGAAGGAAATTGATCAAGGGTCAGTAAAGGTACATTGAAGTGACATTGTTTTGAATCGGGGTCTGTAGATTCACAGAAAAATATTAGTCTTCCATAAAGCCAAACAGGGAAAACTAGCGCCTTGTGTTTTTTCATTAAACAGTATAATCGGAAGGAATTTAGGAGAGGGGCACCCAAGGCAAATTGATGAGTTATTATTTTCAAATCGAGCCAGCAGTTTTATAAGGGAAAGCTTTCAAAGATTTTATGCAGCCATATAGAGAAAACTAGTCCACGCCTGGTAAACTACAGAACTGATTTTGCAGTAAATTTGGTCATTTCGTCATGAAAGCACTTTCATTGTCAAATATTTACATTTTAACTAATATTAAGAAGCAAACCGAGTAGGCGTAAGATAGCTGTAAAATAGACGATGCATTTGGAAATAAAATATGTACCGAAAATGGTTCGGGAGTAAAAATATTCACTTTTTATTGAGAAAGATAATTCTGTCGTGAAGGAGATAGTCATGTCGCTAAGGAGATAGCTCTGTGTTGCATTAACAGTTTTGAGCAGTGTTGAATGTATCCGGATAGTAGTTATGTCCACTTACGAGATACAATTCAATTATCACATTTTTAGCTCGACTATTCGAAGAATAGTCTAGCTATTCTACTCACCCTGGCGTCGGCGTCGGCGTCACACCTGGGTTAAGTTTTTGCATGCAAGTACATACAGCTATCATTTAAAGGCGTATAGCTTTGAAACTTATTTATTCTTTTTCTAGGTCAATTACCAACCTCACTGGGTCAAGTTCCGTAACTCTAACAAGTGTTTTGAGCAAATTATGCCCCCTTTTGGACTTAGAAAATTCTGGTTAAAGTTTTACATGCAAGTTACTATCTCCAAAACTAATGCAGATATTGAATTGAAACTTCACATGTGTCTTCGGGGTTATAAAACTAGTTGATAGCACCAAGTCCCATAACTCTGACCTTCATTTTGGCCAAATTATGCCCCCTTTTGTACTTAGAAAATTTTGGTTGAAGTTTTGCGTGCAAGTACATACAGCTATTACTAAAAGGCATATAGATTTGAAACTTATTTTTTCTTTTTCTAGATCAATTACCTACCTCACTGGGTCAAGTCCCATAACTCTGACATGTATTTTGGCCAAATTATGCCCCCTTTTGGACTTAGAAAATTCTGGTTAAAGTTTTGCATGCAAGTACATACAGCTATTACTAAAAGGCATATTGATTTGAAACTTATTTTTTCTTTTTCTAGATCAATTACCTACCTCACTGGGTCAAGTCCCATAACTCTGACATGTATTTTGAGCAAATTATGCCCCCTTTTGGACTTAGAAAATCCTGGTTAAAGTTTTGCGTGCAAGTACATACAGCTATTACTAAAAGGCATATTGATTTGAAACTTATTTTTTCTTTTTTAGATCAATTACCTACCTCACTGGGTCAAGTCCCATAACTCTGACATGTATTTTGAGCAAATTATGCCACCTTTTGGACTTAGAAAATCCTGGTTAAAGTTTTGCGTGCAAGTACATACAGCTATTACCAAAAGGCATATAGCTTTGAAACTTATTTATTCTTTTTCTAGGTTATTTACCAACCTCACTGGGTCAAGTTCCATAACTCTTAACATGTATTTTGAGCAAATTATGCCCCCTTTTGGACTTAGAAAATTCTGGTTAAAGTTTTACATGCAAGTTACTATCTCCAAAACTAATGCAGATATTGAATTGAAACTTAACATGTTTCTTCGGAGTTATTAAACTAGTTGATAGCATAAAGTCCCATAACTCTGATATGCATTTTGGTCAAATTATGTCCCGTTTCGAACTTAAAACTCTTTTGATATTTAACATTTTGGGTAATAATTTCCTGCTTCTGTGACAATATTTCGAATAGTCGAGCTTGGCTGTCTTACGGACAGCTCTTGTTATATTAATGCATCATTTGTATAATACATATTACTTATATTTTCTTATATTTATTTTGCTTGTTTTGTATTTAGTGCCGTTTTAACAAGTACTTCTGGATTCAGCACCAGTACTAACTTGTTCTCAGCAACTAACTATCAAGTCCTCCTACAGACACATTGTAAAATAGTCAGGGGGTTCAAACTCAAAGCCCATGATCAATAGATATGCACTTTCACTATTGATCGAAGCGAGCGGGCTATATTTTCTAAGAATCGGCATGTGCTACTTGTTCTATAAAAAAGATAAATTCAGTTAGAGAATAATTAATGCGTGAAATTATCTTGTGAAACGCAAGGGTTGCCTGTTAGTTTAGTGGAAGTGGCTCTGATACGTGTTTACACTACCTATTACACTATATTACATTTAGATATGATTTTACAAGGCTTGTAAAATCATATCTGATAACAATGATACCATAATTGCTTTTCGTTGAGGACACGACCAGTTTGTTTGTACGTACGGGTAAATAAAATATACTTTGTACAAATATCAGAGTCGCTGTGACTTCATCAATGTACGAGCACGTTCAAATGCACTTATGAATCTAAAATATGAAAGTTTTAAACGGTCATGATGATTTAGGAGCTAGTTAACCTTTATAGGACAACTTTACGTGGAGGCTAATCATAATGCATTTAGTGCTTTAACTATGTACGCATTTAATTAGCAACCTCAATTAAACATACAATTACTGACATAATTACTGCAGTGATCGAATTCTAAATTTAAGAACTTTCTTTATAATTGAAATTCTAATATTCTGGGCTATTTTCATTTCTATCAATTTATCTTTTATCTGAACCAATCAGACGCGTTTGTCAAAAGGGTACGGTGACTTCAGATATTGTGTAAATTTACCTTTCTTTAGAATTTGAATTTTTTTTCATATTATGACGTAAGAGCCTTAATCATCTTTAAATTGCGAAATGATGAAAAAACATGCCCGAGCCGGTAATCGCATTTCCTTATTTATGTACTGTGAAATCATTTAAATTCGCTAGCATGAAATTGCGCGCAAACGGCAAAAAGATAGGTTCGAGCGGGCTTTAATTCGCACATTTTCAATTTATTTATTTTTTCATAAATCGCCAGCATCGCATTTGTCCGGTATGAAATACAGTTCCAATTGCAAACACATTTTTTTCTTTTCTTTTTCCTAGTGGCCTTGTTTTTGATCCAAGATAACCCATATTTAAAGTTGACCTAGATTTCATCAAGGCAATCATTCTACTAAATTTCATGAGAATCAATTGGAAAACTTCAGCCTCTATCACATATTCAAAGCTTTCCTTTTGATTTAACCAGATGACCTAGTTTTTTATTCCAGTTAACCCATATTCAAATTTTTACTAGATTTTATCCAGACAAACATTCGCATCAAATTTCATAAAGATAGAGTGTAAAATGCAGTTCCTATTGCACAGATAAGGTATTTCTTTAATTTAACCTGTTGACCTAGTTTTTGACCCCAGATAATACATTTTCTTACTTGACCTAGATTTAAACAAGACAACCATTTTGACTAAATTTCATAAAGATCAATTGAAAAATACAGCCTCTATTGCATACACAACCTAAATGTTGACAGAGAGACAGACAGAGGACTGACGACGGACATCGAGTGATCACAATAACTCACTTGAGCAAAAAAGTAAACAGAATGCACAACTATTTAAAATTTACAATTATAACCTCATGAAAAACCTTAATCAAAACAATACTTGGAAAATTCATACATATGTATATCAAATGGAACAGTAACTTTATATTATTTCAATGAGGACAACCCAAAGTAAATATTAAAACGTTTAAATTATGAACACAGAGCTCTGTTCATGCAACACAGAGCTATCTCCTTCACGACAGAATTATCTCTCAAAATAAAAAGTGAATAATTTTACTCCTGAACTATTTTCGGTACATATATTATTTCCAAATGCATTGTATATTTTACAGCTACCTCACGCCTACACGGTTTGCTTCTTAATATTAGTTAAAATGTAAATATTTGACAATGAAAGTGCTTTCATGACGAAATGGTCAAATTTACTGCAAAATCAGCTTGTTGGTAAACATCACGACCACAAATGAAGAAAGAATTAGCAAACTTAAAGTTCTCTGTAAAGTTAAATCATCTCTACATCGCCTACCATTCCCCGAGTTTTGATATTCGATACACTGCTTGTAAAAATGCAAAAACATTTGATGACACTCACCTTTGTTGATGTTCTTTTATCGCGAGTGCACTACCTCGGAAGTTGCGACAGAGCAGTTTACCGTATACCTCTTAAAGAGGTAGCTCTGTAGTTTACCAGGCGTGTAGTCACAGCCCTGGCGGCCATGTTTTTAATAAAACAGAATGATTTGATAGAAGGTCAACAAAAGAACGTTTCTTTGAAACTATTTCAAAGTCTGGCCAGCGGTTTCTTCGAAGATTTTTGAAGTTTTTTTTCATTTGGTTGCCACGGCAATCAGAATTCTGCATGAATGACCTAGATTTGAAAAAAATTGAAAGGATGGCACACCAGGAACATTCCTGCGAAGTTTGTTTGAAATTGCGGTAGCTGTTTAAGAGAAGATGGTGTTTAAAAAGTTGTGGACGACGGATATCCAATGATTCTAAAAGTTCACTATGAGCACTTCGTGTTCAAGTTAGCAAAAAGCGTTCATATTACTAATCTTTTGATTTTAATGAATGATATATCATATCGATATTGTCAAAGGAACCAACAAAGAACGATGAGTAAACAAACACTAGACTACAAAAAACATAAAAAGGCCTACCAGCACATTTTGCTTTTGCAAATTCATGTTCTGGCGCATCTTCGACTTTGAGTAAGTTTGATCCCAACTGTGTACAATGTATCTGAAGCAAATCGTAGAAAGCAAATAGCATTATGCCCAGCTAACGAAAACATGTGGACGTGTATAATTTAAAACGCCGACCCACAACCAGTGCCTTCTACAAATGCGGAAACATCTTTAATAAGGATAAAACTACAGACCGTTTGTGAAATAAGTTCAACAACATACATTTGTTATTATCGGCACTTCATTTGTAACGGTGTCCATCGCCACGACAGTGTGAAAGAAGAGAATCAAGTGCCTCTTTTAGTGTTGACCAATAACCAAGGAGCTGTTGGTACTCGGATTAAAAATGACGTGGTCGGGTGCTCTACCAGAGGCCTGGTGCTTTTTAATAGAAGAATGCATTAACAATATGAAGGGTGTAATTATTTTCTGTGCTTTGACACCATTTTTAGAACGCATCATGGCTATGGGTGTCATTATTAATAACGGTGAAAACGTAAGATTTAACTTTCTAGACAAGATACAGACTTAATATGTATACATGTTTAGTTGACTGGAATAGTGTGAGACCGCGCAAGGTTAATACTTAATTAATGCATTCTTCGGAAAAAATAAATCCAGATATTACAGTTAAAAAATAATATATCACAAAGTGTGCTAATCTAAATAAAATGTCAACTAATGTTCATATTAAGATAGAAATGATACCAAACGAAAGCTGTCGGACACTTAAATGATGCGCTTTCCTTACTTTTGCTTTTTCCCATGACAACGGGTCGTTGTTAAACAAGTAACAATGTACGCCAAACTTTTCCCAGCCATCAGCACATTCTGGTAAGAAAACAATTGACTTTTTTGTACTGTGCTTCCTAATAGGAAAAAAAAAGCCCGCCCGCTTAGCTCAGTAGGAAGAGCGTTGGTCTACGGATCGCGGGGTCGCGAGTTCGATCCCCGGGTAGGGCGTATGTTCTCCGTGACGATTTGATAAAAGACATCCTGTCTGACATCATTCATCCTCCATCTCTGATAATTCATGTGGGTAAGTTGGCAATTACTTGCGGAGAACATGTTTGTACTGGTACAGGATCCAGGAACACTGGTTTGGTTAACTGCCCGCCGTTACATGACTGAAAAACTGTTGAAAAACTGCGTTAAACCTAATACAAACAAACAAAAAATCAAAACCTAGTATAAAAGGATAGTTGCAATGCAGCAACATTGATGTACATCGTCAGGTTTTGAAAACAAAACAAAAAATAATAAATTTAGATTATAAGTGACGTAGAAATTTAGAAATGTGCAGTAAGCGGCTTTCTAAAAGAATAAGTGTTAGAAACTTGATTACTTTTTTTTCTAGATTTAGCTCATTGAACTTTTGTCAATGTGAGCTATTAGTTTAGGTCAATTTTCCGGCTTCCAGCATCCTTCATGAACATTTTTACTTTAACATCTTCTCCTCTTAAACTATTTGGTGGAAGTTGATGAAACCTAGCCTGAATGCTCCTTGGATGGAAGTCTACGAAAGCTTTTCAAAGGATTCCATTATATACAGAATTCTGGTTGCCATTTCAACCAAAAGGAATTCTTTAAAAATTTTCTTCTCTAAAACCACAAGGCATAAAGCTTAGATAATTAATATGTAGCATTGTCCATAGGCTCTTTACCATTTTTTTTAAGATCATGACTCTAAGGTCAAAATTCGCCTCGGTCCACTCACTTGTTTTACGTTGACATACACAGGACTTACACAGGAAAACATTAAAAATGTTCTTACCTAAAACTTGAAGGCATAATTCTAAACTTAGGTATTCGATATGTAGCATTGTGTAGTAATTCTTTACAAAGTTTGTTCAAAATATGTCCGTTAAATCAGAATTGGCACCGCCCAGAAATTCACTTGTTTTGTAAAGACGTATATAAGAAAAACGTATCAAAGCTTCTTGTATAAAAATGTATGACCTGATTAGTAATTTTTTCGGCACAAGCTGGGATCAACCCGCACTGCTACGGCGACAGCGCCTCGCAGTCACAAATCAAGTGCGCTACCTCAACAAACTCAGAGAAATGTTTCGCAAGTTGATGCGCTTTAAGCATTTCAGATAGAAGTGGGCTCAACATTATACGACAAACGGTACATAGATTTCTGAGGTAGTGTTCCAGCAAAATATGTAAACAATGCGATTCAATTGTTAAAAGGCATTTGTTTTGTAAAACTGCACATTAAGTTTGAAATGTAAAAATGGCGATTTCGTATCACATGAAACATTCGCATCGAGTATAAATTTTAGGGGAAATGTGAAGTATGTGGCTATGTTGTGTCACAGACTTCACATCTGTGACCAATATAGGATACTATGCTTGGTTCAGTTTTCCACTGTCTAACTTTCAAAATATCATAATATCACAGTAACGCTACTATTTAATCCAAGTTTTTCCTCGAATAACGGGTATATTCTGCAAGATCCAGATATAACATATACATCATTCTTAACGTCTCCTAGGATTTCTTAAAATATATCTTGCAAAAATTGGACAAAATGACAATTTCAAGAAAAAAAAGATAGAAATACAAATTTTACAGATTTATATTGTAAGAAAATGGTTTTTATGCTAACTAAGATATCCTGAAAGTTGTATTGCAAGTTATCAACATATAAAGCCAAAATTTAAATTGTATAGCTTTTAGGTGTGCAATATGGCCGCAAAAACGATTTTGATGATAAATTTGGTCCAATATAAATCAAGATATTTTGAACAAAATCCTATTAACACCATCGACCGGAGTTCTTTAGTATAATGTATAATCTCAATGGCATTGTCTTATACATGTTATATTTAAAAAGAAATCAAAGAAAACCTTGCTACGGCAAAGGAATGAATGGATTAAACAGTATGTGTTTGTAATATTCAAATGTTTTGCGCAACTTGGTTCAGATACAAGCAACGTTTATGATGCCGGATACTGGAAAAGGAAATAGCTCCAGTATCTAAACTGTTTCAAGTGTTGCCAATCTCACATTTAATGTACATTTTTAGATTCTGCCAATTTTGCAGCATAAAACCCCCGGTATTTAAGGAATACTCATAATACGTCAAAATCAATATACACGCACAAGAAGAGCGGAATATTTATAACATGAAAACTAGAACCAGATGAGCATAATGACCCTAGATCGCTCACCTCAGTAATATGAGACGCATGTTTAAAATGTCAAACTGATGCTAAAATATTAAGAAAGTAGGTAAGTAGGTCACATTCATGGTCACTTAAAGTCAGTTTTAAGATCAGTGTGCAAAACTGTACATGTCATCCCAATTTCAAGGCTGTATCTTAAAAATGTAGGTCAGTAGGACAAGGTCAAAGTCAAGTTACCCCTAATTACTTGGGGCCATCGGGAAATTATAACTAAACAGTTCAGGAAATATGATCAGATAATATTTGAAGATTTTTTTCCTATATAACTCATATAACAAGTGACCCCGCGGCAGGGCCTCTTTTCACCCCAGGGTAAAGGCCTAGGTCTTGATCTTTTAGACAGGAAGAATTTTCAATTGTTTTCCCATATAAGTCTATGTAAAACTTGTGACCCCCGGTTGGCGCCTCTTTTCAGAACAGGGTAATAATTTGAACAATATTGGTAGAGAACCATAAAACAATGCTACATACCAAATATCAAAGGCTCAAGCCTTGAAGTTTCAGACAAGAAGATTTTAAAAGTTTTTTCGTATATAAGTCTATGTAAAATTTAGGCCTCTTTTCACCCCAGGGTAATAATTTAAACAATCATGGTAGAGGATCACCAGGCAATGGTACATACCAAATATCACAGGTCTAGGTTTTGTGGTTTCAGACAAGAAAATTTTGATTTTTTTATATAAGTCTATGTAAAACTTGGGACCCCCAGGGCAGGGCCTTTTTTCACCCTAGGGGCATAATTTGAACAATCTTGGTTCAGATAATGTTATATACCAAAGCCCTAGGCCCTGTAGTTTTCTACAAGACAACTTTTCCACTATATAAGTCTATATAAAACATGTGACCCCTTGGGCCGGCCATATTTGACCCTAGGGAGATAATTTGAATAGCTTTGATAGAGGACCACTAAATGATGCTACATTCCAAATATCAAAGCCCTAGAACCTGTAGTTTTGGACAAGAAGATTTTTCAAAAATTTTCGTTTCGGTTGCCATGGCAACCAGAGTTCTGCATGAATTTCAATTAATTGGGCAATTTCGAAAGGAGGCCACCTAAGGATCATTCTTGTGAAGTTTGGTTTAAATCTGCCCAGTTGTTTTCAAGACCATGAGCTTCGGCTCAGGTGAGCCAACAAAAGAGGGTGATCTAACACAAATCAAGTATTGTTCTTTTTTCTGTTACTTCAAATGACACCACAAGAGAATACCTTATTTATTTATTTATTTATTTATGTCTCATTCATTTACAAACATAAAATTACATACAGACTAAAACAATTGTAAATGACCGTTCTAAATAGAACTACAAGAGACAATATACATATTCACATTTAAAAACATACCATATAACTTATAAATTCATATTAACTTAATTAAGAATTAGAATATAAAATCGTGTGTACTATATTCAATATCATTTATGAATAAAATCCCTCTGGTATGACACTATATAAAAACTGACAATGACCAAGTGACTACATGAATACATCTATGGATGTTGAATTAGTACACGAATGCACGAATGTTGAGTAACTGACCGAGTGAGTACATGAATGTACGGATGTTGAGGTAATTACCGAGTGGGTACATAAATACATGTGAAGATGATGAGTAGATGACCAAATGTGTACATGAGTGTACGGATGTTGAGTGAGTACATAAATGCACAAATGCTGAGTAACTGATCAAGTGAGTACATGAATGCAAATGTACGGATGTTTAGGTAGGTGACCGAGTGGGTACATTAGTACATGTACAGATGTTGTGTAGGTGATAGTAGGTGACCGAGTGAGTACATGAGTGTGTGGATGTTGAGTGAGTACATGAATGCATTAATGTTGAGTACCTGACCGAGTAAGTATATGAATGTACGGATGTTGAATGAGTGCCCGAGTGGGTACATGAATATATGTATGGATGTTGAGTAAGTGTGTGTGTTACCTATATGTAATTTGAAGCTTGGAAAACTTGTAATTTATTCATGTTAACTGCCAGAAGCGATGACTTAACATCTACCGATCCAAACACTTCTGTCTCATGTTACGATCAGCATTGTGTCAGAAAATCAATCAAGCAAGAAAGTTCCACAGTGTCAACCTATGTTTTGTATAGAACTGTTTCATAAATTAATTAGAAAGTTAATAGGTAATATATCACCGGCGTTGGCATTGTCGTTTGCCGTTCTCCCGACTCATGCATAAATTATGCGCTATTCAATTCTATGGTACCGGAAAAGAATAAAGTTGTCATTTATAAGTACCGCAAAGTACTATGGCGTTTTTATTTTTAGCAACATGTAAATAAACAGTCAGTACTTAGCAATCTCTTTCAAAAAAAAAAGATATTGGAAGTAAGATCAATAATTGGCTTGATGGCGCAGTAGGTTATGGTACCGAAAAAACGTTGGATAACATCACTTGGCGGTTGCAGATCGAATTTTGTTTTTGTTAGTATGGTAAAAATCAATGGAAAAAAATCGTATATGATATGGTAAGGTCAAGTAACAGAGCATGACTGAAGATATGTATCTTGTATGTCATTGAGTTATGAATACACGAACGTCGGGTGTATACTGGTTTCATGTCTTTAATAACCTTTGACCTAATAATAGACAGAAAGAAGGAAAAACAAACAAAACGGTTAACATACCAACGACGCATTCTTTACTGGTTTCGTCATATATCTTGCTAGGCTCACACTCGCATTGTCCTTTTGCTGAGCAGTATCCATTTATCTCGGAGCAAAGAGAGTCGTTCTTGCACGGGTGGGCTAAAATAGCTGTGAAAGTGTACCATGTTTCGTTTAATTGTTATTCGTTACGTTACCAGACATTCTTATACTTAGTTTAAACATATTTTATTTCAGTGATACATGAAACATTTACAAAACATTGATTAAGGAATTGGACAGAAAGCTATATCAGCTTACGGTTGTCCTCTGCATATAATATGATGTATATAGTTAACATTATCAGTATATAGCTGATTTCATATCGGCAAGTGATACTCTACTTACGAGTGCAGGTGGTATCGATTTTCTTGTCCCACTCTTTACTGGGTAAGCACGTGGCGCTCCCTCCACCAACAGTACCCTTGCCGCACGTGTAAATATTGACAGATCCCACAGTTCGTCCATTAGAAACACCCCAGGGTGGCAATGGGCATACCTCACCTGATTATCATATCGAATCATATCATATCGTATCATAATATCGTATTGAATAACAAACTACCTAGTTCTCGTATTACTACATCTCTTATCATATCGTATCGTATCGTGTCGTGTATCATAATCATATCATAATCATATCATAATAATATCAAAATCATATATCATATCATTATCATATCATAGAATAGCCCGGCTTATAAATTCTAAAATATGGCCGAACCTTGCACATTTTAGTAGAGACTTAAGATAATACATTTCTTAAAGAACAATACCTGAAGATAAATTCTGGATATGGAACACTCGAATCAGTCAACCATGACAGCCTGGGCAAACTGTTTTATGACGTCATCTTTAGAACTATTGAATTCGTAAAAATAATTTGATCATGTTCAGCAACGTTCAAAATTGTATCGCCCTTTTCGAAATTTCTAATAATCTGGTGACAAAACAATTGGGCTATGTAGAGCTTCTCTAAGTAACATTATTTTAAGAATTATCAAAGAAAGGTTACTTTTGGAATAATTTGCATGGACAGGGATAAGTTATCTAAAACGACGTATCACATTTCTTAAACTTTACATCCTGTTTTCAAACAATGATAATTTAAAAAAAAAAATTGTGTTATAGAAAAGAGGAAACATGTGTTCATAATTAAATTATATCGCTTTAAAATTCTTCCGACTATAAATGCCTTTTCGGGTCATTTTAAACTTGTCCACACATACGGGAGAGATGCCTCATATTTTGCTCATTCTAAATGTTGTATATTTCTTTCTTGTGGATACAAACAAAACCTCGTATTTATGTAATAATCAATTCATACGTAAATCTTAATTCGAATTCAATACTTTTCTGTACTTTTGCAGTAATATATTACTTGTTATTACACAATGAAGAACAATGTAGACTGGTTAATTTCATAAATGTTTCGCAATAGAGCTAAGGGATGGCATATAAAATACTAAGAAAAGCAGACCCTTTCTAATTGTTAAAAAGCAAGAAACGTATATAAAACTGAAAGAAGAAATATTCCCTGAAAGAATATTTGTAGGGATAGGTCAGAGAGACTGTATTTGTACCGCGATGTTGCATACAGCTGTAAACTGTATGACAACATGCACGTACCAAATCTCCTAGCCTCATACTTAGACTTTTTCAAATACCTTTTAAATTACTACATGCACATATTTCAACTCATTTAGAAAAGTATATTGTTAGTAAAATTTCAAAATTACAGCTAACTGAAACATGCAATATCAAATACTTTTATTCACATCAATGCCTCAATTTTGCAACCCATTTAAAAGCGGCTCAATAAAGAACTTAATATATTTAAGTATCTAGCTCATATTTTACTGTTTATTGTAGTCATTTTAAACATTTGTTTAGAATTCCATTTTTAAAAGTTGCATGTGATATAATGTTTTGACACGAAGTAATGCAAGTTGATCCCGATAAGGTAAAATATCCGGAAAAAAGGTAGGTTGTGTGTGTGTGTGGCGGGGGGGGGGGGGGGAGAGGGGGGTTCTCATCCGAATATACTTTTTAACTGATGAATAAAACTGAATAAAACTGCGCACGTTTGAAACAATTTCCTTACTAAATTTCATTTTTGGGTTGTTTTTACCTGTCAGAGATACATTAGTCTATTATATAAATTAATGAGAAAAAAAATGTATGATTGTCTTATAGTGTGGCGACTTTGATCTAACATATTTATATCAAACTGCATTTTACCAGTAAGATGATACACTGTGCTAGTCTGTCGTATGACTGTAGACAAAATATTTATAAATGTACTTTTACATATGTTTTTAAGTCAACAAAGTACATTACAATTTGGACAGGCTACCTAATTAGTATATGTTAAAATTGCTTCTGCATCATAAACGATAAACCTATGTACCATTACTATGACTTTACATAAAGGTAGAACAACTGCGGTGTGGTAAATGTGTACGTTACCGGATGTGACCAATGGGGAAAACTGCATTGTGACACCGCATTAATACATTTACTGTAGGGTTCCAGAGAAGTATAACTCCCAAAATATGTAAAATTAGACTGAATATTTCAAGTAGTAGTTATAAGATTCACATCACTAACGTGGTTTACAAATTTATATTTTGGTATGAAATACATGATTTTTATTTAAAGCGCGTGTGAAGGCTACCGCCTCGTGTAAGCTAAACACGTCCATATGTTTCATACCCAAATGTGAATCACTAAACCACAGTCTATTTCTTAATGAAAGGGAGTGTAAGCATGGCAAGATGAACATAAGCTTTTTTACACAACTTAGTACTCTTAAACGATTGTTTTTGATGAAATGAAATGAAATAAATAGTTCTACAGAAGTTAATTGGCTTTCCAAAACGGGGCTACAAATATCAGAACGTTTGGATGTACGATTGCTTACAGACGTCGCGTCTTCATTCTTCTGTGATTACGCTAGACTTTAGTCATAAGACACTTTCATGATGATGCATGTTAGTACAAATATATGCTGTAAGTTGAAAAGTTTATCTATAAAAACAGTTGAAGTTATGCAAAACTGAATCAGTGTAAACAATGTTGAAGAAAGACAAATAAAAAATGTGCTTATATGATATAAATAGCAAATTAGCAGTTTCCATTTTGGTATGTACTACATTGATGTGTTCGAAATACACACCCCTTAACATTTAAAACACGAATATATTAAGCTGATTTTTATTTTACACTATGGCCATAGACGTTTAGGATGATAGGTCAATAACAACTCTGTTAGATTTTTTCATGCTTTGTGTGAATAAATTATGTTTTAATGTCAATTTTCTTTCAATCTAAAACATTCATTTGTCAGATATAAATATAGTTTGGTCAACATAAGAAATAAATCGCGACTTAGTACTGTTCACTTGAGTCTATCTACGTTAGTTTGCAAAAATATAAAGAATAATACACAAATCATGCCGTTACAAAGAGTAAAACAGCTTTGTTAGATTTATAGAAACATTTCACTTAAAATATCACACCCATGTCTTTATATAAATCACGCTCTTAAAAATATCACATTTTAATTAGATATATCAAAAACATTTAGGTTCAATTCCTGCGCATCTGAGCTCTGAACTGTGATAAATCAGGTGAAAAACGACTCGACAGCATTCTTTATTTTTATTCTTACATGGTCATTGAAATATCTGATAAAATTTTCTGGGCTTCATTTATCCAAGTAGTAATAAACCGGACGTCATGTCACCATTTGATGTCAAAATGGACTTCATAATGCTGTCTTACCGGTCCGCGCGTCAACCGTTGTTTATCGCAGATTCTAACACAACCGAATTCATTTTCCTAGCTGATTATTGTGTATTTTTATATATCAATACATTTTCCTGACGTCACAATTATTACGTCAGTCGTACAGGAAAAGAAATCAACACAAAATAGAAAATAGGCAAATACTAGCATTTGACGGATGTCGTCAAGGATGTACTCTAAATGCCTTCGTAACGTGTTAGAATCGAAATAACATATCAGATTTAGTGATTTGCTCTTCATTGTTTGTCATCTGATGCGTATTTTTATATCACTCGAGCTGCGCCCACGTGATATTAATTCTCATTTCTTAAATATACAGAGATTGACTACTTTCTTCTTTGTTTTACTCCAACCAAATCTAGCTATGTCAGAATGTGCAATTTATTTAATGGTAAATCGCCATGAATTATTCCACTCAATTATTCTTTATGAGACCACGAACCTTTTAATCTAAATACATTAGTGCCTGGATACTTGTAACTAACCAATATTATAACACATAAATCACGGTAATGCGACAAATATGCACAATCTATTTCTATTTACCGATTACCTCCCTTTTAATTGCGTTAATTGGTTTTTCCCCAGGAAAATGATATGTCGATCGCGGATAATGTCACAAAAGTTTAATAAGTGTTGTTTTAAGGGTTTTGTATTGAAAAATGAGTATTATATTACAAACACTTTACGGTAATTTTGATAAAAAGGAAGGACCGGTAGCTGTTTATAAACCACAATGAATATATTTGTCTTTTTCTGAAATATATTATTTATTTACATTATTTCAAATTTGCATTCCTATAAAGATAAATTATATAACAATCTGTCAGGATTCATTACAAAATATAACTATTAAGAGCATTTTTATCAAAATAATGGAAGTCGTTGCGCATGAATAAACTTTAGAGTAAACCTGCTTTTGATACTATAAATAGAAAGATATTAGCACAAAACACTTAAATCCAAAAAATCTTAAGGTTTTATTAATAATGAGCAAAATATGACGATTTAAAAAGAAATTTGCTGAAAATATCCTTTATATGAGTTGTCTGCCCCTGACAAGAGAAGGTGCGAAAAATCAGTGTTCCATATCCAGATTTCTATTTGACATAACCTTCAATCATTTTATGTTCATGGCTTGTCTCTACTAAAAAGTGCAAGATCGAATGACTTATAAGCCGGGCTAGAAGCCTTTACCTATGATAATCAAAGTACAGATAGTACATTACTGATGGAAGATGATTTATGTTAGTACGTGTATGAAAAGAATGCATTCCAAAAATAGCACAATCGCTGACAACGCTTTGATAGTAACTGTTAGAAACCCAATGCATATATGATTTGATTCGGCTAACCATGTCATCAATATGATACTGCAATTTGGTGATATATACAGTTATGCATTCAAATCCCCTGTGTAAAGTAAAAGGATGTTAAGTAAAGGCATGTAGTCGATAGTTATTCTTAGTAGTAAATTACTACGCCGTTGGTATATATTCAAAGTATGTTGAACTATTTTTACTGGGCATGAGAACTTGTAAATTTGTCCATAGAGACATTTCATGTGAAACGTCGTTATAATCACCGTGAAAATTGCTAATACACTTGCAGTAAATATGCAGCTGCAAAGTGTTGCAATACAAACGTAACTTTAAATACTTTACCAGACATAATTGAAAGATAACGATTTCTATTACTATAATTATCCAAGAGTAGACTATTTACGCCATAAAAATCGTTTCTCCAGCTGTGAAATGTGTATTTTAAAGGACATACATGTATTCAGATTTATTTTTAACTGTAACTGTAAACTGTAATCAACTCAATGTTGCGTCCCTTGACAAATGGTGGGCATATACCGATGGGAGATAATCAGGTAATTTTACATTTATAATACTTACGACCTGCTGTCATGCAAAAGTATGAACAGTCGGGTGAACCGTTAGCCAAACCTCCAGGTATGCAAACCTCGTTATCTCGGCAAGGCCGGGAATAACAGCTTTTATCCAGCTGAAAATAGTGCAAACTGAGAACAGACACCAGCTTGATTATCCTTTCCATTTCATTAACATGATAGTAGGGTACCGATGGTAAAATAGTAAGATGATGATGTTGATGGTGATAATGATGATGATAATGATGATGATGATAATAATGATTATAGTTGTAGTAAGACAGTAGGTTTATGGTGATTAGATATTTTTTTATATTTTCAATGGTTTATAGAAATGTAACGGAAGATGACACTTTTAATTTTCACTGGAACTGAACTACACTCGAATGCGGGTGAGTGTGAATTATAAATGCTCCAAACTACGACAATAAAGCAAACATGTAACTTTATATATACACTTACACTATAAAATTCAGCATCTATCATATTTAAAGATATGGGAATCTATAAATTTTACAGACTATTTTAAAAGTTTTTCAGACGTCAAGTTGTTGTTCGAGGCGTTATGCGTTGCCTGTGATATTGCGTAGGTAAAACTGAATTTGGTTAAACTATAAACATGAAAAAAGAAGATAAGATGTTTGATATACGCGTAAGGTAAAATATCTTTCGCAAGCTGCGTCCAGAAAATATCACATGTGAGACTGATGTTTACTATGTGAAAGAAATTTCAATCTTAGACTGAAACAAACAAATACCTTTAGTGTCGTATGACGATGATAGGTTATTAGGATAAGGATGATGGGATAGTAGTATGGCGATAGTAAGATAGTAGGATGGCGATGATGGGGCAGCAGGATTGCGATTATGTGATAGATAGTTTTATGTCGATATTGGGAAAGTAGGATAGCAATGATGGGGTAATAGGATGTCAATAGTAAAATAGTAGGATAGCGATAATTGGGTAGTAGGATAACAATGATGGGATAGAAGAATGGCGATAGTAAGACAGTAGGATAGCGATGATGTGATAGTTGGATGGCGTTATTAAAACAGTTGGGTGGCGATGATGGGATAGTACGATAGTAATTATGGGATAGTAAGATGGCAATAGTAAGATAGTAGGATATCGATGATGGGGTAGTAGGATGGCGATGATGTGATAGTAGCATGATGATAGTAAGATATAAGGAAAGTGATGATGAGATAGTAGGATGGCGACGATGGGAAAGTAGTATGGCGTAGTGAGATAGAAGGATGGCAATAATAGTATAGTAGTATGGCGATAGAAAGATAGTAGGATGACGATGATTTATAGTCGTATAGCGTAGTCAGATAGAAGGACAGACGGATGGCCATGTTTGGTACAGTAGTATGGCGATTGTAAAATAATAGGATGGCGATGATGGGATAGTAGAATTGCGATGATGGTATTGTAGTATGCCGTAGTAAGCTCAAAGATTAGCGATGATGGAGTAGTAGTATGGCGATTGTAATTAATATAGTAGTATTGTGATGATGAGATAGTAGGATAGCGATGATGATATAGAAGGATTGCGATGATGGGATAGTAGTATAAGACAGACAGATAGTAGTATGGCGATGATGGATCAGTAGTATGATTATGGAAAGCTGATAAGGTGCGATGATATGATTGTAGGATAGAGATAATGTGACAATAGTTAGGCAATCATAAGACATTAGAATTGCGATTATTGGATAGTAGGATGGAGTTACCCTAGCATTTATAAATGAGTGTATATCAAAATCCCCTTGATCAAAATCCCCTCCACTGAAAAATGACAGGGTGTTACAAAATCCCCTTCGTACTTTTGCAGGAGCTATCATAATCCCCTCTGTGATTTTTACTTATTTCATAAAGTTCAAATACAACTATATACAACTTAAAAGTCAATTGCATAAAGCACGTAAATACAATGCCTTTAGCAAACATAATATAATTTGGAGCACTGATATCTATATATCTATAATGTTAATCACAGAGGGGATTATGATACCCCCTGCAAAAGTATGAAGGGGATTTTGTAACACCCTGTCATTTTTCAATGTAGGGGATTTTGATCAAGGGGATTTTGATTGTCTCCCTTTATAAATAACGTTTTAATTATTTGTCGATGGCCGAAGGTAAAGTCGTATTAAGGTAAGATCAAAGTTTTAAGTAATCAAAAAGGTGGCTTACTAATCATAATATGGATAATCTATTCATTCACAGCATCACTACAATCGAATCGAGTTTCTATTCATTCACTGCAACACTACCGTCATGCTTATAACTACTTTGTACATAGTATGTAGTGTGAGAAATAGTGACAAAATAGATGTTCATAGTTAGTGCTGGAATGAGAAACTTTTGACATATCACATCATCGTGAAATACATGTATTGCATGCTTCAAAACATTAGACGAATTTACAATTTTGTTTAAACAGCTGAATAGCGTTAATCAATACCGTCTTTGGAAATGCAAAACCGTGCACTAAATAATTCAATACTTTTAGCTTTATATCATTTTATGAAATGAAAGGTGAATTCATCGCCAGAGCAAATAAAACCCGTCTACTTGGTATATTTAGACAATGTCTAGACTGCCAATGGTTACCTAATATACATTGATCAGCCAGTTAAAATTATTATATTTGCTCTTTTTCTAAAATATTTTACAAGATTTACAAATGCGTAAATGTAAAAGTTTATACACCTGAAAAGGTGTTAACCACAAGTTCTTCCAATGGTAACAAAAGATCTCGGTTAAGCTCCAGTAACACTGTCATCTATTATTTGGTATGTATGAGTACGTTTATAAAACGTAATTAAATGGTAATAGACGTAGAAAAAAACATACTTGAAACGGCTATACACATAACGATGTCTTTTCCAGACAAGTTTGTTTTGAACTGTTCAAAACAAATGTGGAGTTTTAATATACGTAGTATATACTGATATACGTAACATGTACCTACAGTTGTAAAACTAAATAAAACGTCCTAAAACATATTAAAATGAAGAAGAAACGTACTTAAAACGTAAAAACGTATAAAATTCAAACCTAGCTGACATTTACGTTCTACTACGTATTATCTTAACTTTGATATGTCTTTACTACGTCTTGCTACGTCTTTACTACGTCTTGCTACGTCTTTACTACGTCTTGCTACTTCTTTACTTCGTCTTGCTACGTCTTACTCAACATGTTTGGCTTGGAGCACAGGTATTTTGCAGCTGGGCACTTCTATTTGAATTCTTAGCAATTATAATCACCAAATAACCCGCACATTCTATTTAAATGCTTCTATAAAATATTCAGAATTTGGCGCTGACATATTAAAAAATGACAAGGTATTTCTCAAGCCAGTTTTCAACCAGCGGAAGTGGATTGAGTCCGGCTTCCCGATAAAAACGCCTGAACCCTCGCACTTCCTAACAATATCTCTGATCATGTCGTTTTCATTGCCAAGCCGGGCACAGTCCACTTCGGTTGGTTGAAATAATGGCGCGAGAGCAAATTCTGAATACTTCATTCTACTACATTATATTATGATAGAGAACTAAGACGAAAGATAGAAACATTCTTACACTTGCAGGCCACCACTGAAATTCTGAATACACAAGGTTGTTCCACCTCGTGGGCGTATCCCCCTGTCCCGCGTCATTCACACATGCCACTCCTGAAATGCAAAATTTATCGAAGCAAAAAGTTTCCTTCCGAACACAAGTTTAGCACATTTTCAAGATCCTGTGATTTTTGCTTTCCAAACTGGATGAAACCAATCCTAAATATGGAACGTCATCCTTGCATTAAAACATTTGTACTGGGCTTTCCCTGCTTTTAATTGTAAGATCAGCAACATTAAAATATTATCAGATCTTTCCTGGCGTGGCCCCATTGCAACAACGTTAAATTCCGATTATCTAAGCCTTTAAAAACTCCATGCCATCCGTATTGTGATAAACCTTTAAATTAAATAATTTGATCTTTTCCTTTTTGCACCATAGTACCTATTCAGATTTAAGTGAAGGCAAATTGTGTATTTTTCTGCAGACGGTCTGAGAGCTGACTGCAGATCTCCAATACGACAGCCGTCTCTAATGATAACGTAACCATATTATCATATAAGGCCGTTCAAATATGATTCTTGTCACCAGTGCTTGCCAGTTTAAACAGATGGAACAAATATTTTACTAAAATATGTGTCCATTCCTACAAAATTGTAAAATGGTTTCTTATCTGCATATTTTCTGTTACATTGTTCAAAGTTATAGACGATATAGAAAATTTGCTCTTGTATACCAGGCAGAAAAACTATATCGTACAATCAGGTTGTAAGACGACTCTCTTCATGCATACCAGACGGGAAAACTATATCTTACATCCGGGGTTTAAGACGACTCTCTTCATGCATACCAGACGGGAAAACTATATCTTACATCCGGGGTGTAAGACGACTCTCTTCATGCATACCAGACGGGAAAACATATCTTACATCCGGGGTATAAAAACGACCTCTTCTGCTACCCAGACGGGAAACTATAACTTACACCCGGGGGTCTAAGACGACTCTCTTCCATGCATACCAGAGGGGAAAACTATATTTACATTCGGGGTGAAGACGACTCCTTCATGCATACCAGACGGGGAAACTATATCTTACATCGGGTTTAAGACGACTCTCTTCATCAACCAACGGGAAACTATATCTTACATCCGGTTTAAGACGACTCTCTTCATGCATATTAGAGGGGGAAAGTACATCTTACACCCGGGGGTGTAAGACACTCTCTTCATGCATACCAGAGGGGAAAAACTATATCTTACATCCGGGTGTAAGACGACCTCTTCATGCTACCAGAGGGGGAACTATATCTTACATCCGGGTTTAAGACGACTCTCTTCATGCATACCAGACGGGGAAAACTAATCTTACATCCGGTTTAGGACGACCTCTTCATGCATACCAGACGGGAAAACTATATCTTACATCAGGGGTGTAAGACGACTCTCTTCATGCATACTAGACGGGGAAACTATATCTTACATCCGGGGTGTAAGACGACTCTCTTTATGCATACCAGACGGGAAAACTATATCTTACATCCGGGGTTTAAGACGACTCTCTTCATGCATACTAGACGGGGAAACTATATCTTACATCGGGGTGTAAGCGACTCTCTTCATGCATCCCAACGGGAAACTAATCTTAAAATCCGGGGTTTAAGACGGACTCTCTTCATGCATACCAGACGGGAAAACTAATCTTACATCAGGGTTTAAGACACTCTCTTCAGGGCATACTCTGAGGGAAACTATATCTTACATCCGGGTGTAAGACGACTCTCTTCATGCATACTAGACGGGGAAACAAATATTTTACACCCGGGGTGTAAGACGACTCTCTTCATGCATACAAAACGGGAAACTATATCTTACCCCCGGGGGTGTAAGACGAACTCTCTTCATGCATAACAACGGGAAACTATACTTTTTATATCTTACATCCGGGGTGTAAGACGATCTCTTCATGCATACCAGACGGAAAACTATATCTTAAAATCCGGGTTTAAAAACGACTCTCTTCATGCATACCAGAGGGGGAAACTATATCTTACATCCGGGTTTAAGACGACCCCTTTTCATGCATACCAGCGAGAAAACAAATATCTTACATCCGGGTGTAAGACGACTCCTTCATGCATACCAGACGGAAACTATATCTTACATCCGGGGTTTAAGACACTCCTTCATGCATACCAGAGGGGAACATATCTTACACCCGGGGGTTTAAGACGACTCTCTTCATGCATACAGACGGGAAAGTACATCTTACACCCGGGGGTGTAAGCGACTCTCTTCATGCATACCAGACGGGAAAACTATATCTTACATCCGGGGTGTAAGACACTCTTTTCATGCATACCAGCGGGGAAATATATATTACATCCGGGTTTAAGACGACTCTTTTCAGCATACCAGACGGGAAACTATATCTTACACCCGGGGTTGTTAGACGACCTCTTCATGCATACCAACGGAAAACTATATCTTACATCCGAGGTTTAAGACGACTCTCTTCATGCATACCAGACGGAACTATATCTTACATCAGGTTTAAAAACGACTCTCTTCATGCATCTAACGGGGAAACAAATATCTTACATCCGGGGTGTAAGACAAACTCTCTTCATGCATACCAGACGGGAAAACATATCTTACATCCGGGTTTTAAGACGACTCTCTTCATGCATACCAGACGGGAAACTATATTTTACATCCTGGGTGTAAGACGACCTCTTCATGCATACCAGACGGAAACTAATCTTACATCCGCGTTGAAGACGACTCTTTTAAATGCATACCAGACGGAAAACTATATCTTACATCGGGTTTTTTAAAAGACGACTCTCTTCATGCATACCAGACGGAAACTATATCTTACACCCGGGGTTAAGACGACTCTCTCATGCATACCAGAGGGGAAAAACTATATTTTACATCCGGGGTGTAAGACGACTCTCTTTCATGCAAACCAGACGGAAAACTATATCTTCATCCGGGTTTAAAGACGACCTCTTCATGCATACCAGGGGGAAACTATATCTTACACCCGGGGGTGTAAGACGACTCTCTTCATGCATACCAAGGGGAAAAAACTATATTTTACATCCGGGGTTTAAGACGACTCTCTTCAATGCATACCAGACGGGAAAACTATATCTTACATCCGGGGTTTAAGACGACTCTCTTCATGCATACCAGACGGGAAAACTATATCTTACTCCGGGGGTTTAAGACGACTCTCTTCACGCATACCAGACGGGAAAACTATATTTTAAACATCCGGGGTTTTAAGACGACTCTCCTTCACGCATCCAGAGGGGAAAACTATATCTTACACCCGGGGTTTAAGACGACCCCTTCATGCAACCAACGGGAAACTATATCTTACATCCGGGTTTAAGACGATCTCTTCATGCATACCAGACGGAAAACTATATCTTACATCCGGGTTTAAGACACTCTCTTCATGCAACCAGACGGGAAAACTATATCTTACATCCGGGGTTTAAGACGCCCTCTCTTCATGCACACCAGACGGGAAAACATATCTTACACCCGGGGGTTTAAGACGACCCCTCTTCATGCACACCAGACGGGAAAACATTCTTACATCCGGGTTTAAGACGACTTTTCCTTCATGCACAGCAGACGGAAAACTATATCTTACACCCGGGGTTTTTAAGACGACTCTCTTCATGCACACCATCGGGAAAACTATATCTTACATCCGGGTTTAAAGACGACTCTCTTCATGCAACCCAGAGGGGAAAACTATATCTTACATCAGGGTTAAGACGAACTCCTTCATGCATACCAACGGGAAACTATATCTTACATACGGGTTTAAGACGACTCTCTTCATATACCAAAACGAAAACTATATCTTACATCCGGGGTGTAAACGACTCTCTTCATCATACTAGACGGGAAACTATATCTTACACCCGGGGGTGAAGACACTCTCTTCATGCAACCAGACGGGAAAACTATATCTTATATCCGGGGTTTTAAGACGACTTCTTCATGCCTACCAGACGGGAAACTATATCTTACATGCGGTTTTAAGACGACTCTCTTGATGAAATACCAAACGGGAAACTATATCTTACATCCGGGTTTAAGACGACTCTCTTCATGCACACCAACGGGGAAACTATACTTACATCCGGGGTTTAAGACGACTTTCTTCATGCAAAACCCAGACGGAAACTATATCTTACATCCGGGGTTTAAGACGACTCTCTTCATGCACACCAGACCGGAAAACTATATCTTACACCCGGTGTAAGACGACTCTCTTCAGCACACCAGAGGGGAAAACTATATCTTACATCAGGGGTAAGCGACTCTCCTTCATGCACACCAGACGGGAAACTATATCTTACATCCGGGTGTAAGACGACTCTCTTAAATGCTACCAACGGAAACTATATCTTACATCCGGGGTTTAAGACGACTTCTTCATAAATACCAGACGGAAAACTATATCTTACATCCGGGGTGTAAGACGACTCTTTTCATGCTACCAGACGGAAAACTATATCTACATCCGGGTTAAGACGACTCTCTTCATGCATACCAGACGGAAAACTATATCTACATCCGGGTTTAAGACGACTCTCTTTATGCATACCAAGGGGAAACTATATCTTAAATCCGGGTGTAAGACAAACTCTCTTCATGCATACCAGACGGGAAACTATATCTTACATCCGGGTTTTAAGACGACCTCTCTTCATACCCCCGGGGGTTTTAAAGGACGACTCCTTCATGCATACCAGACGGGAAACTATATCTTACATCCGGGGTTAAGACGACCTCTTCATGCATACCAGACGGGAAAACTATTTCTTAACATCGGGTGTAAGACGACTCTCTTCATGCATACCAGACGGGGAAACTATATCTTACTCCGGGGTTTAAGAGGACTCTCTCATGCATACCAGACGGGAAACTTTTCTTACATCCGGGTTTTAAGACGACTCCTTCATGCATACTAGACGGGAAAGTACATCTTACATCCGGGGTGTAAACGACCCCTTCATGCATACCAGAAGGGAAAACTATATCTTACATCCGGGTGTAAGACACTCTCTTCATGCATACCAGACGGGAAATTTAAATCTTACACCCGGGGTTGTAAGACGACTCTCTTCATGCATCCCAGCCGGGAAACATATCTTACATCCGGGTTTAAGACGACTCTCTTCATGCATACCAGACGGAAAACTATATCTTACATCAGGGTTTAAGACGACTCTCTTCATGCATACAAAGGGGGGGAAAAACTTATCTTACATCCGGTTAAAGACGACTCTCTTCATGCATACCAACGGAAAACTATATCTTACATCAGGGGTTTAAGACACTCTTTTCAGCATACCAGAGGGGGAAACTATATCTTACATCCGGGGTTTAAAACGACTCTCTTCATCCCTACCAGAACGGGGAAACTATATTTTACACCCGTGGTTTAAAACGACTCTCTTCATGCATACCAACGGGAAACTATATCTTACTCCGGGTTTAAGACGACCTCCTTCATGCATACTAGACGGGAAAGTAAAATCTTACATCCGGGTGTAAGACGACTCTCTTCATGCATAACAGACGGGAAAACATATCTTACATCCGGGTGTAAACACTCTCTTCATGCATCCAGACGGGAAACTATATCTTACATCCGGGGTTTAAGACGCCCTCCTCTTCATGCATACCAGACGGCACACTATATCTTACATCCGGGTTGTAATACGACTCTCTTCATGCATACCAGACGGGAAACTATATCTTACATCCGGGGTTTTAAAGACGCCTCTCTTCATGCATACCAACGGGAAAACTATATCTTACATCAGGGTTTAGACGACTCTTTTTCATGCATACTAGACGGGGAACTATATCTTACATCCGGGGTGTAAGACGACTCTCTTTATGCATACCCAACGGGAAAACTGTATCTTACACCCGGGGGTTTAAGACGACTCTCTCATGCATCCTAGACGGGAAAACTATATCTTACACCCGGGGGTGTAAGACGACTCTCTTCATGCATACCACACGGAAAACTATATCTTACACCCGGGGGTTTAAGACACTCTTTTCATGCATACCAGACGGAAAACTATATCTTACATCAGGGTTTAAGACGACTCCTTCATGCATACTAGACGGGAAACTATATCTTACTCCGGGTTTAAACGACTCTCTTCATGCATATCAGACGGAAAACTATATCTTACATCCGGGGTTTAAGACACCCCTCTTCATGCATACTAACGGGAAACTATATCTTACATCCGGGGTGTAAGACGACCTCTTCATGCATACCAGACGGAACACTATATCTTACACCCGGGGGTTAAAGACGACTCTCTTCATGCATACCAAGGGGGAAAACTATATTTTACATCCGGTTTAAGACGACTCTCTTCATGCATACCAGAGGGGAAAACTTACTTACATCCGGGGTTTAAGAGACGACTCTCTTCATGCATACCAGACGGAAAACTTATCTTACATCCGGGTTTAAGACGCCCTCCTCTTCATGCATACCAGACGGGAAAACTATATCTTACATCCGGGGTGTAAGACGACTCTCTTCATGCATACAAGACGGGGAAACTATATCTTACATCTGGGGTTTAAGACGACTCTCTTCATGCATACCAGACGGCAAAACTATATCTTACATCTGGGGTTTAAGACGACTCTCTTCATGCATACCAGACGGGAAAACTATATCTTACATCCGGGGTTTAAGACGACTCTCTTCATGCATACCAGACGGGAAAACTATATCTTACATTCGGGTTAAAGACGACTCTCTTCATGCATACCAACGGAAAACTATATCTTACATCCGTGGTTTAAGACGATTTCTCTTCATGCATACCAGACGGGAAAACTATATCTTACATCCGGGGTTTAAGACGACTCTCTTCATGCACACCAGACGGGAAAACTATATCTTACATCCGGGGTTTAAGACGACTCTCTTCATGCACACCAGACGGGGAAACTATATCTTACATCCGGGGTTTAAGACGACTCTCTTCTTTGCACACCAGACGGGAACATATCTTACATCCGGGTTGTAAGACGACTCTCTTCATGCATACCCACGGGGAAAACTAATTTTAAAATCAGGGATTTAAGACGACTCTTTTTCATGCATACCAGAGGGGGAAAACTAATCTTACATCCGGGGTTAAGACGACTCTCTTCAACATACTAGAGGGGGATAACTATATCTTACATCCGGGGTTAAACACTCTCTTCATGCATACCAACGGGAAAACTATATCTTACTCCGGGTTTAAGACGACTCTCTTCATGCATACCAGACTGGAAAACTATATCTTACATCGGTTTAAGACGACTCTTATCATGCACACCAGACGGAAAAACTATATCTTACATCCGGGGTTTAAGACGACTCTCTTCATGCATACCAGACGGGAAAACTATATCTACATCCGGGTTTTAAGACGACTCTCTTCATGCATACCAGACGGAAAACTATTTTCCTTACGTCTGGGGTTTAAGACGACTCTCTTCATGCACACCAGACGGGAAAACTATATCTTACATCCGGGGTTTAAGACGACTCTCTTCATGCACACCAGACGGGAAAACTATATCTTACATCCGGGGTTTAAGACGACTCTCTTCATGCACACCAGACGGGAAAACTATATTTTACATCAGGGATTTAAGACGACTCTCTTCATGCATACCAGACGGGAAACTAACTTACATCCGGGGTTTTAAGACGACTCTCTTCATACAAACTAGACGGGATAACTTATCTAACACCCGGGGGTTTAAGACGACCTTTTCATGCATACCAGACGGGAAACTATATCTTACATCCGGGTTTTAAGACGACTCCCCCTCATGCATACCAACGGGGAACTATATCTTACACCCGGGGGTTTTTAAAAACGACTCTTATCTGCACACCAGACGGAAAAACTATATCTTACATCCGGGGTTTAAGACGACTCTCTTCATGCACACCAGACGGGAAAACTATATCTTACATCAGGATTTAAGACGACTCTCTTCATGCAGACCAGACGGGAAACTATATCTTCATCCGGGTGTAAGACACTCTCTTCTGCATACCAACGGAAAACTATATCTTACATCCGGGTTAAGACGACTCTCTCATGCATACCGGGCCCGTAAAAAACCCTATTCTTACATCCGGGTGTAAGACGACTCTCTTCATGCATACCAGACGGGGAAACTATATCTTACATCCGGGGTTTAAGACGACTCTCTTCATGCATACCAGACGGGGAAACTATATCTTACATCCGGGGTTTAAGACGACTCTCTTCATGCATACTAGACGGGGAAAGTACATCTTACATCCGGGGTGTAAGACGACTCTCTTCATGCATACCAGACGGGAAAACTATATCTTACATCCGGGGTGTAAGACGACTCTCTTCATGCATACCAGACGGGGAAACTATATCTTACATCCGGGGTTTAAGACGACTCTCTTCATGCATACCAGACGGGAACACTATATCTTACATCCGGGTTGTAATACGACTCTCTTCATGCATACCAGACGGGAAAACTATATCTTACATCCGAGGTTTAAGACGCCTCTCTTCATGCATTACAGACGGGAAAACTAAATCTTACATCAGGGGTTTAAGACGACTCTCTTCATGCATACTAGACGGGGAAACTATATCTTACATCCGGGGTGTAAACGACTCTTTTTAAATGCATACCAACGGGAAAACTATATCTAAACCCCGGGGGTTTTAAGACGACTCTCTTCATTGCATACCAGAGGGGAAAAACTATATCTTACACCCGGGGTTTTAAGACGACTCTCTTCATGCATACCAACGGGAAAACTCTTACATCCGGGGTTTAAGACGACCTCTTCATGCATACCAGAGGGGAAAAACTAGATCTTACATCCGGTTTAAGACACTCTCTTCATGCATACCAACGGTAAAACTATATCTTACACCCGGGGGTTTAAAGTCAGCTCTCTTCATGCATACAAGACGGGAAACTATATTTTACATCGGGGTTTAAACGACTCTCTTCATGCATACCAGAGGGGAAAACTATATCTTACATCTGGGTTTAAGACGACTCTCTTCATGCATACCAGACGGAAAACTATATCTTCATCTAGGGTTTAAAAGGACGACTCTCTTCATGCATCCCAGACGGGAAAACTATATCTTACATTCGGGGGTTTAAGGCGACTCTCTTCATGCACACCAGACGAAAAAACTATATCTTACATCCGGGGTTTAAGACGACTCTCTTCATGCACACCAGACGGGAAAACTATATCTTACATCAGGGATTTAAGACGACTCTCTTCATGCAGACCAGACGGGGAAACTATATCTTTCATCCGGGGTTAAGACACTCTCTTCATGCATACCAGACGGAAACTATATCTTACATCCGGGGTTTAAGACGACCTCTCATGCATACCAGGCGTAAAACCTATATCTTACATCCGGGTGTAAACGACCTCTCATCATACCAGACGTGGAAACTAATTTTACATCCGGGTTTAAAGACACTCTCTTCATGCATACCAGAGGGGAAACTATATTTTAAACACCCGGGGGTTTAAGCGACTCTCTTCATGCATACTAGACGGGAAAGTAACTTACATCCGGGTGTAAAGACGACTCTCTTCATGCATACCAGACGGGAAAACTAATATCTTACATCCGCGGTGTAAAGACGACTCTTTTTCCATGCTACCAGACGGGGAAACTATATCTTACATCCGGGGTTAAGACGACTCTCTTCATGCATACCAACGGGAACACTATATTTTAAAATCCGGGTTGTAATACGACCCCTCTTCATGCATACCAGACGGGAAAACTATATCTTACATCCGGTTTAAGACGCCTCTTTCATGCATTACAGACGGGAAACTAAATCTTACATCAGGGTTTAAAGACGACTCTCTTCATGCATACTAGACGGGAAACTATATCTACATCCGGTGTAAGCGACTCTTTTTATCATACCAGACGGGGAAACTATATCTTACATCCGGGGTTTTAAAAGACGACTCTCTTCAGCATACAAGACGGGAAAACTATATCTTACATCCGGGTGTAAGACACTCTCTTCATGCATACCAGACGGAAAACTAAAATCTTACATCCGGGGTTTAAAAGACGACTCTTTTCAGGGCTACCAGACGGGAAACCTATATCTTACTCAGGGTTTTAAGACGACTCTCTTCATGCATACTAGACGGGGAAACTATATCTTACATCCGGGGTGTAAGACGACTCTCTTCATGCATACCAGACGGGAAACTATATCTTACATCCGGGGTTTAAGACACTCTTTTTCATGCATACTAGACGGGAAAACTATATCTACATCCGGGGTTTAAGACGATCTCTTCATGCATCCCCAGAGGGGAAAACTATATCTTACATCCGGAGTTTAAGACGCCCTCTCTTCATCATACCAGACGGAAAAAAACTATATCTTACATCCGGGTTTAAGACGACTCTCTTCATGCATACCAGAGGGGAAAAGTATATCTTACTCCGGGGTTTAAGACTACTCTCTTCATGCACACCAGACCGGAAAACTATATCTTACATCCGGGGTTTAAGACGACTCTCTTCATGCATACCAGACGGGAAAACTATATCTTACATCCGGGGTTTAAGACGACTCTCTTCATGCATACCAGACGGGAAAACTAAAATCTTACATCCGGTTAAGACGCTCTCTTCTTTGCATACAGACGGAAAAAAATATCTTACATCTGGGTTAACGACTCTCTTCATGCTACCAGACGCAAAACTATATCTTACATCCTGGGTTTAAGACGACTCTCTTCATGCATCCAACGGAAAACTATATCTTACATCCGGGGTTTAAGACGACTCTCTTCATGCATACCAGACGGGAAAACTATATCTTACATCCGGGGTTTAAGACGACTCTCTTCATGCATACCAGACGGGAAAACTATATCTTACATCCGGGGTTTAAGACGACTCTCTTCATGCACACCAGACGGGAAAACTATATCTTACATCAGGGATTTAAGACGACTCTCTTCATGCTCACCAGACGGGGAAACTATATCTTACATCAGGGGTTTAAGACGACTCTCTTCATGCATACCAGACGGGGAAACTATATCTTACATCCGGGGTTAAAGACGACTCTCTTCATACATATATCTTACATCAGGGATTTAAGGCGACTCTCTTCATGCAGACCAGACGGGGAAACTATATCTTACATCCGGGGTGTAAGACGACTCTCTTCATGCATACCAGACGGGAAAACTATATCTTACATCCGGGGTTTAAGACGACTCTCTTCATGCATACCAGACGGGGAAACTATATCTTACATCCGGGGTGTAAGACGACTCTCTTCATGCATACCAGACGGGAAAACTATATCTTACATCCGGGGTTTAAGACGACTCTCTTCATGCATACCAGACGGGGAAACTATATCTTACATCCGGGGTGTAAGACGACTCTCTTCATGCATACAAGACGGGGAAACTATATCTTACTCCGGGGTGTAAACACTCTTTTCATGCATACCAGACGGGAAAACTATATCTTACATCCGAGTTTAAGACGACTCTCTTCATGCATTCTAGACGGGGAAACTATATCTTACATCCGGGGTGTAAGACGACTCTCTTCATGCATACCAGACGGGAAAACTATATCTTACATCCGGGTGTAAGACGACTCTCTTCATGCACCAGACGGAAAATATATCTTACATCCGGGGTTAAGACACTCTCTTCTTTGCATACCAGAGGGGAAAAACTATATCTTACACCCGGGGGTTAAGAGACTCTCTTCATGCATACCAGAGGGGGAAACTATATCTTACATCCGGGGTTTAAGACGACTCTCTTCATGCATACCAGACGGGAAAACTATATCTTACATCCGGGGTTTAAGACGACTCTCTTCATGCATACCAGACGGGAACTATATCTACATCCGGGTGTAAGACAAACCTCTTCATGCAACCAGACGGGGAAACTATATCTTACATCCGGGGTGTAAGACGACTCTCTTCATGCATACCAGACGGGAAAACTATACTATATCTTACATCCGGGGTGTAAGACGACTCTCTTCATGCATACCAGAGGGGAAACTTATTTTCTACCCCGGGGGTTGTAAGAGGACCCCTCTTCATGCATACCAGACGGGAAACTATATCTTACATCGGGTGTAAACGACTCTCTTCATGCTACCAGACGGGAAACTAATCTTACATGGGGGGTGTAAGACGACCTCTTCATGCATACCAATGGGAAACTATATCTTACTTTCCCGGGGGTGTAAGACGACTCCCTTCAATGAAATACCAGACGGGAAAACTAATCTTACATCCGGGGTTTAAGACACTCTCTTCATGCATCCAGAGGGGGAAACTAATCTTACATCCGGGTTTTAAAGACGACTCTTTTCATGCTACCAGACGGGGAAACTATACTTACTTCCCGGGTTTAAACGACTCCTTCATGCAAACCCAACGGGGAAACTATATCTTACATCCGGGGTTTAAGACGACTCTCTTCATGCATACCAGACGGGAAAACTATATCTTACATCCGGGGTTTAAGACGACTCTCTTCATGCATACCAGACGGAAAACTATATCTTACACCCGGGGGTTGTAAGACGACCCCTCTTCATGCATACCAGACGACTATATCTTACATCAGGGTGTAAGACGACTCTCTTCATCCCATACTAGCCCGGAAATCTATATTTTACACCCGGGGGTTTAAGACGACTCTCTTCATGCATACCAGACGGGGAAACTATATCTTACATCCGGGGTGTAAGACGACTCTCTTCATGCATTCCAGACGGGAAAACTATATCTTACATCCGGTTGTAAGACGACTCTTTTCATGCTACCAGACGGGAAACTATATCTTACATCCGGGGTTTAAGACGACCTCTCTTCATCATTTCTAGACGGGAAACTATATCTTACATCCGGGTGTAAGACGACCTCCTTCATGCATACCAAACGGGAAACTAATTTTAAACATCCGGGTGTTAGACGACTCTCTTCATGCATACCAGACGGGAAAACTATATCTCATCCGGGGTGTAGACGACTCTCTTCATGCATACCTGACGGAAAAACTATATTTTACATCCGGGGAATAAGACGACTCTCTTCATGCATACAAGACGGGAAAACTATATCTTACATCCGGGTGTAAGACGACTCTCTTCATGCATACCAGACGGGGAAACAAAAAAATCTACATCCGGGATTTAAGACGACCTCTTCATGCATACCAGACGGGGAAACTATATCTTACATTCGGGGTGTAAGACGACTCTCTTCTTTCATACCAGACGGTAACTATATCTTACATTCGGGGTGTAAGACGCCCTCCCTTCATGCATACCAAGGGGGAAACTATATCTTACATCCGGGGTGTAAGACAAATCCCTTCATGCATACCAGACGGGAAACAATCTTACATCCGGGTTTAAGACGACTCTCTTCATGCATACCAGACGGGAAACTATATCTTACATCCGTGGTTAAGACGACTCTCTTCATGCATACCAGACGGGAAACTATATCTTATTTCCCCGGGTTTTTAAGACGACTCTCTTCATGCAACCAACGGGGAAACTATATCTTACATCCGGGGGTTTAAGGCGACTCTCTTCATGCATACCAGACGGGGAAACTATATCTTACTTCCCGGTTTTAAGCCCGGACTCTCTTCATGCATCCCAAATACGACATCTTACATCAGGGGTGTAAGACGCCCTCTTTTCATGCATACAAGACGGAAATCTAATCTTACAATCCGGGGTTTAAGACGACTCTCTTCATGCATGCCAGACGGGGAAACTATATCTTACATCCGGGGTGTAAGACAACTCTCTTGATGCATGCCAGACGGGAAAACTATATCTTACATCCGGGTTGTAAGACGACTCTTTTCATGCATACCAGACGGTAAAACTATATCTTACATCCGGGGTTTAAGACGACTCTCTTCATGCATTCTAGACGGGAAAACTATATCTTGCATCCGGGGTGTTAGACGACTCTCTTCATGCATACCAGACGGGAAAACTATATCTTGCACCCGGGGTGTAAGACGACTCCTTCATGCTACCAGACGGAAAAACTAATTTACACCCGGGGGTGTAAGACAAACTCTCTTCATGCAACAAACGGGAAAACTATATCTTACATCCGGGGTTAAGACGACTCTCTTCTTCATGCAACGAGACGGGGAAACTATATCTTACATCCGGGATTAGACGACTCTCTTCATGCATCCAGACGGGAAACTATATCTTACATCCGGGTTTAAAAACGACTCCTTCATGCATACCAAACGGGAAACTATATCTTACATCCGGGGTGTAAGACGACTCTCTTCATCATACCAACGGGGAACTATATTTTACATTCGAGGTGTAAAAACGACCTCTTCATGCATATCAGACGGGGAACTATATCTTACATTCGGGTGTAAGACGACTCTTTTCATGCATACCAGACGGGGAAACTATATCTTACATTGGGGGGTGTAAGACGCCCTCCTCATGCATCCAGACGGGAAACTATATCTTACATCGGTTTAAGGCGACCTCTTCATGCATACCAGACGGGGAAACTATATCTTACATCCGGGTTTAAGACGACTCTCTTCATGCATACCATACGGGAAACTATATCTTATTTCCCCGGGTTTAAGACGACTCTCTTCATGCATACCAACGGGGAAACATATCTTACTTCCCGGGTTTAAGACGACTCTCTTCATGCAACCAGACGGAAACTATATCTTACATCCGGGGTTAGGCGACTCTCTTCATGCATACCAGACGGGGAAACTATATCTTACTTCCGGGTTTAAGACGACTCTCTTCTGCAAACCAGACGGGAAACAAATTCTACATCCGGTTTAAGACGACTCTCTTCATGCATACCAGAGGGGAAAACTATATCTTACACCGGGGGAAGACGACTCTTTTCATGCATACCAACGTGAAAACTATATCTTACATCCGGGGTTTAAGACGACTCTTTTCATGCATATCAGAGGGAACTATATCTTACATCATGGGTGTAAGACGACTCCTTCATGCATACAGACGGAAATCTATATCTTACATCCGGGGTTTAAAAACACTCTCTTCATGCATACCAGACGGGGAAACTATATCTTACATCCGGGGTGTAAGACAACTCTCTTCATGCATGCCAGACGGGAAAACTATATCTTACATCCGGGTTGTAAGACGACTCTTTCATGCACCAACGGGAAAACTATATCTTACTTTCCCGGGTTTAAGACGACTCTCTTCATGCATTCAAACGCGGAACAAATATCTTCATCCGGGGTGTAAGACGACTCTCTTCATGCATACCAGACGGGAAACTATATCTTCATCCGGGGTGTTAGACGACTCTCTTCATGCATCCAGAACGGAAAACTATATCTTGCACCCGGGGGTTAAGACGACTCTCTTAAATGCATACCAGACGGAAAAACTATATTTTACATCCGGGGTGTAAGACGACTCTCTTCATGCATACAAGACGGGAAAACTATATCTTACATCCGGGGTGTAAGACGACTCTCTTCATGCATACCAGACGGGGAAACTATATCTTACATCCGGGATTTAAGACGACTCTCTTCATGCATACCAGACGGGGAAACTATATCTTACATCCGGGGTTTAAGACGACTCTCTTCATGCATACCAGACGGGGAAACTATATCTTACACCCGGGGTTAAGACGACTCTTTTCATGCATACCAGACGGGGGAAAACTATATCTTACATTCGGTTTAAGACGACCTCTTCATGCAATATCAGACGGGAAACTATATCTTACATTCGGGGTGTAAGACGACTCTCTTCATGCATACCAGACGGGAAAGTATATCTTACATTGGGGGTGAAAAGACACTCTCTTCATGCATCCAAAACGGGAAACTAAAATCTACATTCGGGTTTAAAGACGCCCTCTTCATGCATACCAGACGGGGAAACTATATCTTACATCCGGGGTTTAAGACGACTCTCTTCATGCATACCAGACGGGGAAACTATATCTTACTTCCCGGGTTTAAGACGACTCTCTTCATGCATACCAGACGGGGAAACTATATCTTACATCCGGGGTTTAAGACGGCTCTCTTCATGCATACCAGACGGGGAAACTATATCTTACATCCGGGGTTTAAGACGACTCTCTTCATGCATACCAGACGGGAAAACTATATCTTACATCCGGGGTGTAAGACGACCTTTTCATGCATACCAACGTGAAAACTATATCTTACATCGGGGGTTTTAAAGACGACCCCTTTTCATGCATCCAGACGACTATATCTTACATCAGGGGTGTAAGACGACTCTCTTCATGCATACAGAGGGGAAATCTATATCTTACATCCGGGGTTTAAGACGACTCACTTCATGCATACCAGACGGGGAAACTATATCTTACATCCGGGGTGTAAGACAACTCTCTTCATTCATGCCAGACGGGAAAACTATATCTTACATCCGGGTTGTAAGACGACTCTCTTCATGCATACCAGACGGGAAAACTATATCTTACATCCGGGGTTTAAGACGACTCTCTTCATGCATTCTAGACGGGGAAACTATATCTTACATCCGGGGTGTAAGACGACTCTCTTCATGCATACCAGACGGGGAAACTATATCTTACATTCGGGGGTGTAAGACGACTCTCTTCATGCATACCAGACGGGGAAACTATATCTTACATTCGGGGGTGTAAGACGACTCTCTTCATGCATACCAGACGGGGAAACTATATCTTACATTCGGGGTGTAAGACGACTCTCTTCATGCATGCCAGACGGGAAACTATATCTACCATCCGGGGTTTAAGACGACTCTCTTCATGCATACCAGAGGGGGAAAACTATATCTTACTTCCGGGTTTAAGACGACCTTTTCATGCATACCAGACGGGAAACTATATCTTACATCCGGGTTAAGACACCTCTTCTGCATCCCAGAGGGGAAACTAATATCTTACATCCGGGGTTTAAGACGACTCTTTATGCATACCAGCCCGTGAAAGCTATATCTTACATCCGGGGTTTAAGACGACTCTCTTCATGCATACCAGACGACTATATCTTACATCATGGGTGTAAGACGACTCTCTTCATGCATACTAGACGGGAAATCTATATCTTACATCCGGGGTTTAAGACGACTCACTTCATGCATACCAGACGGGGAAACTATATCTTACATCTGGGTTAAACACTCCTTCATGCATGCCAGAGGGGGAAACCCTAATCTTACATCCGGGTTGTAACGACTCTTTTCATGCATACCAGACGGAAAACTATATCTTACCATGGGGGGTTTTAAGACGACTCTCTTCATGCTTTCTAGAGGGGGAAAACTATTCTTACATCCGGGGTGTAAGACGCCCTCTCTTCATGCACACCAGACGGGAAACTATATCTTACATCCGGGGTTAAGACACTCTCTTCATGCATCCAGAGGGGAAAACATATCTTACATCCGGGTTTAAGACGACTCTCTTCATCATACCAGACGGGAAACTATATCTTACATCCGGGTTTAAGACGACCTCATTCATGCATACCAGACGGGAAACCATATCTTACATCCGGGTTTAAGACGACTCTCTCATGCATACTAGACGGGAAACTATATCTTATACCGGGGTTTAAGGACGACTCTTCATGCTACCAGACGGAAAACTTTTCAAACATGACTTGAAACAACATAACGGAAAATAGGCATGTTAATATTATATTCGTGCTGTAATTTATAATGTTTTACGTAAACAGATACTCCTTGATTCAAAACGGGTTATTTCAAGGGAAGTACATATAGGATATGTTTTGTTGTTCGTGAATATGGAATATAACTTTTTGAGAAGTGAGACAATTGCAAGGCTGGCGTGTGCATGTGCGCCAGATGCAAATGCGCCAGACTATATATACCATTCCTTTTATGTGAGATTTTTTTGCTTCCGAAACTAGGGGATATATTCGTAGTCGTTACTCAAACTAATACTTGACTCTCAAACTTTGGTAAGTCTCACTCAAGTGGGACTCGGGGAGACATTGCGGGAATGTTAGTGGAGTTCGAATGTCATATTCATAAATACTTTCGGAAGTGCTACTCAAGTAATGGTTCCATTGTACATAATGGATTTAGCGGATTACAATGTTATATATATCAATACCATCAAAGGCATGCAAAAGTGCTGATCGTTACTTTTGTAGATATATTTGCCATTTTTAAGTTAGAAGTTGTCATCTTGTTGTTTGTATGTTTCTCCGTCCACCCGTTTGTTTTATAATACGCCCGTCCGTCCGTCAGTAAGTCTATTCATCTGTATTAATAGAATGAAATTCATACTTAAAAAATACACGAGTTTATTTTTAGCTGAAATTGAATTTCTATTCCAAGTGTCCCCAGGACTTCCCTCATCATTCACTCAATTTCGGGAGTTGACTTGACTGCCACTCACCTTAATGAATACAAATTAAATCTTTCCTGAGTAAAGGCGTGACCGTCGGGCAATTTGAGTGCATTCAATGAGTGGAGTTGAAGAAAGGTCTATGAATATTATCAATATAGCCCTAAATTGTAACATTAAAGCATGCTTATTTTGAATATTTTTTTTATTGATATGCGCTGTTTATATAGATTTGAGGATAATGTATATAAATTTAAGAAAAAATATATATCATCCAGTGATTTGTCGTTGAATAAATCATTGTTTGGAGTTCAGATGCGAAGGAATTATATCACGAGGGTGCAGCCCGAGTGATATAATAATACGCATCTGAACGACCAACAATGATTTATTCAAGAGCAAATCACTAAATGAGATATAATATTTCGATTCTAACACGTTACCAAGGATTTAAAGTACATCCTTGATGACATTCATGAAATATTTCCCCGTTTTCAATCGGTTTCTTTTCCAGTGTGCCGCTGTAACGTTTGACGCCATGACGTAATAATTGTGACGTCAGAACAGTGTTTTGTTTAAGAAATAATATATCTCATCCAGTGATTTGTCGTTGAATAAATCATTGTTTGGAGTTCAGATGCGAAGGAATTATATCACGAGGGCGCAGCCCTCGTGATATAATAATACGCGTCTGAACGACAAACAATGATTTATTCAAGAGCAAATCACTAAATGAGATATATTATTTCGATTCTAACACGTTAACAAGGATTTTTAAGTACATCCTTAACGATATTCATTAAAAATTTGCCCGTTTTCAATCGGTTTCTTTTCCAGCGTGCCGCTTGACGCCATGACGTAATAATTGTGATGTATGTCAGAACAGTGATTTGTTGTGTAATAATTCACTGTTTTCTGCCTTCTTTGTTTAATAGGAAAATAAATCGGATCGTGTTAGAATGTATAATAATTCACCGTTTTCTGCCTTCTTTGTTTAATAGGAAAATGAATCGGATCGTGTTAGAATGTACCACAATACCGTTACAATCACTCCACGATACCATTACAATCACTCTACGATACCGTTACAATCACTCAAGTACTTTTGATGTTTGTTTGTTAGGTTTTAACGTCGCACCGACACAATTTTAGGTCATATGGCGACTTTCCAGCTTTAATGGTGGAGGAAGACCCCCAGGTGCCCGTCCGTGCACTATTCCATCACGAGCGGGCACCTGGGTAGAACCACCGACCTTCCGTAAGCCAGCTGGATGGCTTCCTCACGTGAAGAATTCTACGCCCCAAATGAGGTTTCGAACCCACATCGATGAGGGGCAAATGGTTTGAAGTCAACGACTCTAACCACTCGGCCACGGAGGCCCCTCAAGTACTTTTGAATCTATAGAACTTTTAAATACATTTAATTTGAATTACTCTAAATAGATTGGCAGCGTTCTGTAATAAATCGTTTAAAATGAGAAATGATAACTATATATATTTCTATGGTTGAAGAATGATTTTTTGTCAAAAGTATACTTGTACTGTCTGTCGTATATATATGCAGAAATTTGATTACCTGATTCAACCTTGTGTTTTAGGACGAACCTAAAGACATCAACCAATATTGCGTCCAATGGCTCATGCAATTATGGTATAGATTTAAAGCGACTAACCCATACATATTGGTGTCAGATTTTAAAACTTCAAACTTTTGCTTTATTCACCTATATGCTGCATAATCGATGTTCTTACAATGTATTTTTCATCAAATTCTGTTGAAAATCGTTGTTTTACTAATACATTTAAAATAAAAACATTCGTCTACAATTTCTGATAAAGGTTCATGGTTTATAAAAAAAAAACGAAATTCCCATCAGCAAACATCACGTGATTTTCAAAAGAGCGCACACTATTGTGACGTTTTGAAGTAAAAAGACCCATAAAATTAAGAACGTACACTTAGTACGTTAACAATGCAATCAGTGATTTCTCGTTGGCCTAGTGCGGTTACAACATTCGTATTACACTTTTTCGTCGTGAGTTCGATTCCTAGACCCTTTAAATTTTGCCTTTAATTTTTTCTTCACTACAATTCAATGAAGACAAAACGAGTTAGTAAATCTAGTTCTAACATGTTCACTAAAATTATATGTCACAAGTGACACGTAATTATGAAAAGAACAGAACAGAACATATATTTTATTTTAGGATTTGAACTTTACAGCTCCTCATCCATAACATGAACGTATAAGCTAGTGTCAAGGTCAAAATAAACAATATACAGACAAGCATAAAACATGTACAAGCTACATAGAGAGTGTGGTGTTACGCCTCCAATAACGACGGTAATATGTGATATACAAAGAACATGACATTTACAAACTCAGTATTACAGATCGAACCATGCATCCAGAATGTAGCTGATCCATTGTTTAGTTAAATCCATACATTTCGGCCCCAGCTACATCCGTGGCACAAGTCCGATCCCCAACACTAAGCAAAGAAAGCAACAAATCGATTATTACAAACTCCCTGAAATGCATATATACATAATAACGAAATAGTAACATAAAACACTGCATGTAAACCTCATAAAAACAACAGTTGCAAATTTCTATTCCTACTGGGTAAGAGTATTGAGCCTAATTTTTAATGCACAACTGATGAAACATGTCAGATATTTTAGCACAATGTGATCTTGTGAATTAAACAATGACAATAATTTTTGTACATTCGGTCTAATATAAACATTTGTAGACAAATAACGTTTTCGAATAACTTTGTATTTATCACATACAAGAATAAAATGGAATTCATCCTCTATATCACCTTTATTACATAACTGACATATTTTTTCGTTACGATCTAGTCTGTTTTGACCATACCTTCCTGTCCCGATTCTTAGGCTATGTGCACTGAGTCTTAACTTTGTAAACTCTTTCCGATCATTTTTGCACAATTTATCCAAGTAATATTCTAAATACACTCCACTTTTAATATGATCTAATGTGTTTTAATCTTTCCGGTGATTTTTAAACCTGTACGGGTTAGTTTTATAACAATCGTACACTTCACATTAATACAAGCATTGCCTGGTCATAATTTTAGGATTGATTGATTTATAGATACTTCCAATTTTATACGAAATAAGAAACAAAACAATAAATTAGAAACCAGAGAAAAACAAAGTTACACAATGTATGTAATGCAAACTGAAAAAAAATGGGAATAAAATTCCCGACGAAAAGGTATAATAGAAATACCGTAACCACTCGGCCAAGGAGGAATCACTGACTAAATTGTAAACTTGGTGTTTTCACTTAATTTTATGTTATTGTTTTGTTTTCTCTTCTAAACGCCATAATACTGTGCGCTACCTATAGTTCGGTTTTGTGGCAAGCGATGCTTTTACATGTATTTTTTAATAATGGAACGGTTCGTTGTTTAGGTAGTGTTATTCGGTACGATTCAGCGGTTCTTACCTAAATAAGGCAAAGTAAATCCCAAATGACTTCCCTGATCGGTAGACGAGTAAATAAACTGACCCATCAAACTACATGCGCACTTTTGATTTGCTGCCCACGTGATGAAAGCGTCTAAAAATATACAGTCGCGTCTCGTTCTATATTTATCAATGTTTACAAAATAAAGCGTTGTAACGGTTTAAAAAGTACATGAGAAAAACTGCAAAAATTCGAATGTTCCCGTAATTCTGGAAACTATAAACTGGTCGACCATTATGATTCATGTAAATATATGAAACTGTGGCTTTATTTTGCCTTTCGGTGATAAATTATTTTAAAAATTACAATTCACAATGTGTGGGTTAGTCGCTTTAAGCAAGAACAAAAATATCCAAAACGCTGGTGAAAAGAACACAAAGTCTGTTCAGGCGCTCAATTTCATATAAAGCATATTATTGTTTCGCCCTCGAAATGACGTCGATCATTCGGAGTACCGAAATCAGCCACGGCCATTAATAGTTTATCGTGCTTTTACCATAAATAGTGTCTATATTACTTGTGAACACAAGATGATACGTATTTTCGAAATGCTCACATGAGGAAAAGGCGTAATTATGAATTTTCCCCCTGGCCTAGAAATTTATCAGCCACTCTACCAGTGACACGTAAAGTTTTACTTTGCCTTATTTATGAATTATAAATGAATTATTGACTGTTTCAAATACATCTCTGTAAGTACAGTACTGGAAAATATCATACTCTTTGTTTTTAAAGCTCGCCTGAATGTGTTTCTATATCGGGGGCTTTATATACAACATGCTTGTAAATAAAATATTGAAATATGTCAGGTTTTAGGATAAAATAGTCAAAATAAATACCAGAGTGGTTAATATCCGTCAGAGAGAATTTTCAAGTCTTACTAAAGTATGAAATGACCTTGGCCATTGACCTAATGGCCAAAATTCTCATGTCCCCAAAAGAAAATCAAAGTTGTCTACTGACCACAGAATACCATTTTATAAAGTTTCAGTATTATATGTTTAAACATTCTCCAGTTATTGATATGCAACCGTTTTAAGGTTTAAAGTCACTGTGCCCTTGGCCTTTTACCAAATGGTTCTAAAACGGGTACGTATACAGAAAGAAATACGGTTTATTCACTGACCACTGATAATAATCATACATATTTTGAAAGCTACACTCCGAAGCGTTCTACGTATACAGATTTTGATCAGTTTTTGATCTGAAAGCTCCCAAAGTCGCTGTGATCTTGGCCTTTGACTCATATAACCCATATCAGTAAAGTCATCAACTCACAACAAGCAATCATTCTGAACTTTGGTGTTTTTAACCTTGACGGTCATTGTGAATGTAAGGTTGTAGACAAAAGTATACTCAAGTCAAACCATTTTAAAGCTAACATGAGTTTTTACATTAGACCTGCCCACTATCAAAACAATATGAATGATGTATTAACCGCGGGAAGTTATTCTACAACGTTTGACAGTTCTATTCGTATGCATTTTATCATAGATCGTTTTCAGTCTCTGTGATCTTTACTTTTGACATACAAATAAAGAAAACGTGCACGAGTCACGTGCAGCACACGTGCAATTATCACAGGAAGCTTAGCTACCGTAGAAACTAACCTTTCCCCAGATACTGATTTAAACTCCATTTTGTGAATTTGACCTTGACCTAATGACGGCCAAAACAATATGGGCCATTTATCAATCACAAACAATCTTATTATTTTTTATCTAATTATTGTTAGTCGTTGTATTATTGATTCATATTTGTTGTTACAAATTAAAGCATAGCAAAAGTTCCTTTTATGGCATATGTATATAAATATATAATGATCATCTTGTAATAGTTTGGTTGTAATGTCTGTTTAAAATATTGGTCATCAGTGTGTGGAAACCCAGGACTGGAGGCAAGGACAAGACCGTTCTACCTTATTTACATATATATTCGAGTTATTTGCTTTCTTTTTAACATCCTTTGTAGTAATTCGATGTGTTAACAGTCTACGTCCTCGCATACAACAAACTTAGTGGTCATTGATCAAGTAATCCATTGTTAAAAATTTAGTAGTATCTGTCCTAAATCTTGTAAGTTTGACATCCGGGCTTCGATGCGTGAATTTGTTGAGCACAATTAGCGGGTCGCAATGGGGTTTGTTTTCACATATCATGCATATTGACCATGCATTCGAAGGTAACGACGTATGTTAACCTTTGTGACAAATAAGATGTTTCGCATGTTTCAACAGCGCCACCTTTCCACCCACGGGTTGAGTAATATGTAACCCGCGAAGCGCGTTCAGCAAGAGAGTCGCCTCAGTTTGGAAAGAATAACTTTAAGGAGACGCATATTGCTACATTCACAGTTCATACAGAAATGAGGAAGGTGGTGCATATTCAAGAAATTGATGGTGGGAAGATAAAAAACATATTCCTAAACTGATATAATACTGATGGACACCTGTTATATTCAGTACTTTGTGGA